>NC_056736.1:704390920-704443420 GCF_019279795.1 Protopterus annectens
CATTTGAGATCTGCCTCTGTCCATTAATAGAACAGAGGGGGCAGTTCTGGGGTAATATTTCTATCATCCATCCATATATCCAAGTTGAGCTTGAATATGGACAGGAATTAACTTTGTTTTGTGTGAATAGGAAGTATATTTCAGAGCAGTGGTATTGTCTGCAAACCATTCTGTTGATGTTACAGAAGTTGCGTAAATTCCTAGATGGAGTATTCCTGATGGCATCTGTCCTGCAGATGTGCAGTAGGTCCACCACTATTCTGGGTCACAGTCATGGCACTTACAAACCTGGTGTGTGTTGTTGAGTGTCCTGGCGTAGCTTGACAATTCTCAGAGCAGGTGTGACTTTTTTTTATTTATTTGCTACCCAGGTAGGCCACTGGACACAAGTGTCCCTTTTTATGGGCAACCCAGGAACTTTGTCTGGTTAAGTGACTTGCTCAAAGTAACACAGTACGCAAATGGAGAATGAGGATATCAAATTCAAAACTGCAGGAAGTAGGTTATTAACAGCTTATATAGAATGGGTGACCTGTACATCGCCACTCTGATTGGATAATAAACATTCTTCAGCAGGGTATTAATGTACAGGTAATGGCCACTGAAAAATGAGTCCAGCACTTCATGGCAGCATATTAAGCTGCCATGGAGCTTGGACTGTAAGGGAGATAATGTCCGCCATTATTTCATGCTCTCTATGCAGCACTGTTGCTGTTTAGCAAGTGTAAAATTAAAAAATAAAAATAAAAAAAACAGAAAAGTGTGGGTGTTTTGTGTGTGTGTGTGTGTGTGTGTGTGTGTGTGTGTGTGTGTGTGTGTGTGTGTGTGTGTGTGTGTGTGTGTGTGTGTGTGTGTGTGTGTGTGTGTGTGTGTGTGTGTGTGTGTGTGTGTGTGTGTGTGTGTGTGTGTGTGTGTGTGTGTGTGTGTGTGTGCGTGTGTGTGCGTGTGTGTGTGTCTGTGTGATCAATTGAGCAGTAGTAGCAGCAGTTAAGAGGTTTACAGACCTCTCAACCTCCTACCTCAAGAAATCAGGATAAAGCCTAAAATAAAGGGGACACAACAGCTAAAAATAGTGACTGATTTTAAATATTGCTCTTATAAAATTAGAAAGTTGCTAAAATATGATTTGTTTTCTCTCTTTTTTTTTTAATTTCTCCATATCTTTTGGGTTTCTAATACCATGACAGGAATGGACCCCATTCCTAAATCAAAGTACGATTAAAGTTCATGAAATTAGTATTGTTTCAATCTTTGTTGTCAGCCAAAACTCTTCACAACACTCGCAATGTGCCCAGTAATGACTCCTTCTGCAATTCGTACGGAGTTACATGTATTGGTAGCATATCTAAATATGATTGTAAATTCTTTTTTATAAGACTCATTGCTCCTACTACCATTGGAACTGCCTGGGTATCTTTCTTCCACATTGCTCTCATTTCTACCTGCAAATCTTGATATTTTATGACTTTGTGTATTTTTGTACACAAGACACTGTAGCCACTAGGTGTAGCGATTTCAATGATCAATGCTACTTTTTTCTTTTCATGGACCACTATATCTGATTTTCTCACATCTGTCTTTTGAGCTGTTGGTAATGGGTCATCCCATATGATACAGACTTCATCATTTTCTATGATGCCTTGTGGTTCAATTTTCCAGTGTTTTTCAGCCACTTCACTACCATAATGTTTGCACAATCCCCAATGCAACAGTCTTGCTACATTATTATGCCTTTCAGTATACAATCCTTCTGCCATTAGTGTGTCACAACCAGCAACAAGGTGTGCTACTGTTTCCAGTTCTGTTTTACAAAATGTACATTTGTCTGTTTCACCCACATGTTCGATGAACTTTGTAAACCAACGTGTATGTAGCCCACTATCTTGGGTCGTCAATATTAACCTTTCATCTTTTGGTTTAAATTCGCCTCTCCTTAACCATTCCTGTGTTTGATCCTGATCAACACGACATTTTCCCAGATGTTTTCTATACTTCCAACTATATTTATGCATTTTCCACATTTCTTGCCTTCTTATCTGGTCCTTCACCTTATATTCTTTCTTTTGTTTTTTGGCACATTCAGTTGCTTCTGGTTTAACTTTCATTCCTGCTTGACACCGATATGCTTCTGCTAGATTGAGCAGGGAAGTCATCTTAAGATTTATTCTCCTCATGTTTCAAAACTTTCACTACGTTTGGGTCTTTTGAGGTCAGCAGATATGTTTGGAGTCCCACAATTGCAGATCTATACATGTAATCAATTTCAAGGAGAGCCATCCCTGATTTTTATAAATCATTTGGTGAGCATAAAGCATCCTTCTTGTTTTCCTATGTGATCTATCCAACACATTTTGGGGTCAGTCAGTCACTCCAAAACTGTAAATTAGGACAGGAAGAGCAAATTGGTTTATAGCTTGAATTTTGTTCCTAGATGTCAACACTGCTTTCAGGATTAATTTAAGTCTTCTAAAGTATTTCATACTAAGTTTTATTCACATTTGTTCATGTTTTATTGTTGATCTTTCATCAATTCCCAAATATTTATACACTCCTTCCTGCTCAAGTTCTTTTATATCACATTCTTGTCCCAAACTGATGTTTTCCTGGTGCTGCAGTTTTCCTGCTTTAAAGGTTGCTTTTGCACATTTATCAAGACCAAATGACATTCTTATATCATCTGAAAAAGCTTTAACAACTTACAATTGTGCTTTCAGTTCCTCATCTGATGAGCTATACAGTTTTAAATCATCAACAAAGAGAAGATGAGAAGTCTTTACACTTTGTTGTTTTCTAGCCATGGCCTAAGCTGTTAAGTAGACAGCTGAATGAGTTAAGGGAAAGACAGAATAGCAGCAGTGACACAGAGTCACCCTGGAATATCCCCTTTTTATTTTTTATCCCTGATATAATAATTTGTCCTTTATCATGGCTTAATTATAAAGTCGTCTGCCACTGTTTCATGGTCACTGTAATGTAGTCGATCAGTGTAGTGTATCTGATACATTTTTAAGCACTCTTTTATCCATGAATGCAGGATACTACCAAATGCTTTTTTGTAGTCAATCCATGCCATACTTAGATTCTTCCCCTTTTTACAGTTCTCCACTATGACTTTATTTAACAGCAAATAATCATTTGTTCCATATGACTTTCTTTTATTGCCCTTTTGTTTAACTGTCATAATTGAGCTTTCTTCTAAATGACTATGAACTCTGTTGGCATTAATTCCCATGTATACTTTGTACATCGATGGAAGGCAAGTTATTAGTCTATAATTTTTAGGGTAGTTTGCAGGTTCACTCTAAAGTGGGGACATTGTTTTTCCTGTTATTAGCCAAGTTGATGTCTTTTTGGGGTGCACATATAGATACTTCTTACTCCTGGCTAAATCTTCATGCAAGGATGTTAATACTTTTGGCTAAAAGTTAGGTACTGCATCTGAGCCTGAGGTTTTCCAGTTAGAGGCTTTTCTTAACATTATTTCAATCTCTCTGGCTGTTGCTTCATTTTATTTCATATCCTGTACTGTCAAACTTCTTATTCTTTCTTTTACTTCTTCTATCTGTTTAGAATCTTTGTTATGTTCCACAGGCTCTTCATAGGTACTTCTCCAAAATGTGTCTATTTCTTCTTTTTTTTTGGTGGTCTTTAAATTCCTTTTACCTTGTTTCCCAATTCTCTATAAAACTGTTTTGGATCATGACTAAATTGCTTATTTTGTACTTTTCCGTTATATTTTTCCGCATATCTTCTAAGTTTTTCCACCTGTGCTGTGATTTTTAGTTTGTTATTTGAAAGTGTGCATGATAGATCCTGATCTGTTCTAATACTGCACACTGCTTTTATCACGTCTATCTTAGTAATTTTGTTGATCTGCCCCTCTTCTATATTCCTCTAACAGTGACACTTCTTGTCTTAATTGCTTTATAGCTTTCTCTACTTGATATCTCCATGATGGTATTAGATTTCTCCCCTTCCTTTCCCACACTAGCCTGTGTTCTTGTGGTAGAATTTTATCAGTTATTAGTTTAGTTGCACAGTAATATATCCTGTTCACTTCTGTTATATTGCATGGATCTCTATGGACAATCCTAATTACTGTGTTCATTTGTTTTATCACACTTCTGACTTTTTGAATTTTATTGACCTTCTGCAGTCTGTTTCTTTCATTGATCTTAATATGTCTATGTCTATTAAATCAAGCAACTCTTCTCAACTCATGTTTTTCTAAACTGAGGGCACATTTTTTGTTCTCCATTTCCTGTGGGCATTCTATAGAAAGGTATGCAGCATCTTCCTGTGGCACAGTCTCTTCAATTTAATTCTGTGCCATCCGTTCCTCTCTCATATGGGAACTCACTGGACTATCACTCCTCAACAATGACTGCTTCAGAGTTTCCACAAATTCCTGTCCCTTCCCCTGCTGTCCAGCTTCAAGTGAATGTTTATTCTGGTTTCCCATGGAAGGATCCAAAATATCTTCATATGGCACCTGGCCAATTGCTTTCCATTCCACTGGTTTCTCCTTAAATTGGATATCCATTGCTCTATCCTATTGTGGTGCTTTCTGAATTAGATTTTCTACACTGAATCCTTCATTTTGCAGGTACTCCCTACCCTCAGCTTTTATTTCTTTAACTTCTCCATTACTAATTTCCTTTTCTATGTTTCCTCTTTGTCTTCTTATTTTTTGTATTGTAAAGTTTTCCATGTCCAGATTCCTTTGCCTGTATTTCTCTTCAAATATCTCTAGTGCTGCTCTTTTTGTATTGGTTAGTTTTGCTTTCTCCTTTGCATAAATATTGTGCCATATTAAATCTCTTTTTCTTTTCCGTGTCCATATTTCTTCTTCAGATGTCTCAAGATCTTCCTGTTTCTCCTTACTTTGGGGACTCGTTCAATCATGCTGCGATGCAACCTGTGTTAGACCTTCTACACCAAATCCTTCACTTTGCAGGCACTCCATAACTTCGACTTCTATTTTTTTAATGTCTACTTTACTAATCTGCTTTTCTACATTCCCTCTTTGTGATATTATTTTTGTTATTGTGAAAGTTTCCATATCTGAATGCTTTTGCCTGTATTTCTCTTTGAATATTTTTGCCACTGCCTTCTTTATACTGATTAATTTGGCTTTCTCTTTTGCATAAATAGTGTACCATATCAAATCTCTCTTTCTTTCCCATGTCCATATTTCCTTTTTATACTTTTCAAAAATCTGTAGGTTTTGTTGTTTATATTTTCGCACTTCCTCAGATGCTTCTTTTTTCCAAACAGATCAAAGTTTCTTGATCTATATACTGTTCTTCACAAATCTGTTGTATTAATAAATGTGTCTTTCGGCTTTTCCCAGTTAGGGGTCGCCACAGCAGAACTCCGGTCCGCTAATGATTGGCAGTAGATTTTTACATGCCGAGTTGCCGGCCCCGACGCACAACCTTCAATGAAGGTACACCCATTCACGCATGTCTCCACACAGAAGACTCTCTAGCTGAAAATCAAACAGGACAATGTTTTACTGTGAGGTGACAATGCTACCGCAGCACCACCACCGCAGTGTGTTGTATTAATAAATACACATTTTTATTTGAAGCTTCTGACAGTTTTTTTTTTGTGGAAGTATTTTTTTTCCTCTAATTTCTCTCTTAATCATTTTTGTATATCTTGTGTCTGGAAATTCTGGGCTTTTTGCATAATAGTAACAATACGTAATTTCTTTCTTATCCTCAATAGTCCACTTTATTGTCTTTATGGCTCTTCTTTGGCCTACCAGTTTTTGTGATTTTTGTGGACTACTACTTTCTTCTACAACAGGGGGCCCATCCTCCCCCGGCCTGGCCCCATTGCAGGAATGTTCCTGTATTTTGAGGATTCTACGCTGTCATTTTTTCCAGTCCTGGCACAGTGTGCCTACCAGGCTTGAGCACTTTTGTTATCCTGGGTCTTGTGCACCCAGCTGTCTTTTTTAATTTTAACCTACTTCTGCCCATGATATATGCTATATAAGTACAGTCGATATATGAGTGTCGTCTTGGTGAGATTTTGTGAAAATAGAGTCCACCTCGTGAAGGTACTTACCAAGACTTGAGGATGAATTTAATTTCAGCAATACTACCCCTTGCTTGCTGACTTATAATCTCTCCTTTTGGACCCCTGTGTTAGTATGTATTATGTGATGGATATGAAGTCCATACCTCTCACCTGTCCTTGATTTTCAGGGACACCTCTGATTTTGACTCAAATTTTAGATCTGCCTCCCTTAATCTCTCCTAAACCTGGTGACTGTTGGAGAAAAGGTGGTGAATTACACAATAAAAATGACAATAAATTAGAGTTACAGACTTTTTACTTCAGAAAAATATATATTATTTCACAGTCTCTTATTCTGTCAACATCTCAGATTAATAGTACCAATATTTTAAACGTGTCCTTGATTACTTCTGAATGTCCCTGAGTCTGCTGAGGTTTGTCCCTGATTAGTTGAGACCAGAGAAAAAGTCTGAACTCAAATGTAACTCCTTATTTAGTGACTTCAACCCCCAGTGATTTGCCAGCATATACTACAGCAAGTTTGAAACAGTAGGCGGAGGAACTAATTTACATCAAGATTATTTACAAAATATGCATAGAAATAAAAAGAAAAAGCCAAATACAAAACAATTTAACAAACAGCCCATTCTCTAAGAGCAATAATGCCCTCAAGGCTTTGTGTTGTTGGGTAAATAATGCCCTTCCATGGCAGTAGAGGCCCATCCGCATGTGGCATCGGACCTCAGAACACCCTTGGGCAGACATTGTTTACACAATAACATACAACCTGGAGGGCACTATTGGTTGGTAACAGCTCATAGCCTTAATTATGTGCTCTATCTGCCACTATGTATGGACATTACAGTGGTGTATCATGGGCATAGGCTGGTAACTGACCATATAAAACCCCCAGTAATGCTGCATTTATGTTTGTACATCTTCTGGTAATGCCAGTAATGCCATGATGTAGCTGCACCCCAAGATTTGCTCCTTGATCCCCAACATCTGCTCCCTCATATGCCGTGGTTTCCTATTTTTTCACACTTGTGATGATGGGAACCTATGATGAGAGCATTCACAGCCATCATCTGGACATTTATTATCAGCATGGTGTGAACACTTTCTTGAAAATTATAATGGTATCTCTGTTATGCCAACACTGCCTATCCATTTTAACAATCTCACTTGCTGCATATTATTATGTTATATGTGAAACATACTATCTTTGCAAATACAGATAGCTGTATCACGTGTAACTTGTTTTATACATGCAGCACCATTGGTCAATAATATGATCTCAGCCTGACAGCTCTAGCATCATGGGTTCTGTCCTGACTTCCGCACACTGTGTGTGTGGTTTGCATGATCTTCCATCTGTGTAAGTTTTCACCTGGTGCTCCTGTTTCCTTTCACATTCTAAAAACCTGTTGCCTGACCAGTTACACTAAAGTCACCTGTATCGTGGTGAAAAGGAATCCATAGGTCAGCCTACTTTCCCAATTAACAGATAATAAATAAACAGTGATAGTTGATCTCACAGGGCATTGCACTATTCATTCATTTCATGTTGTGGAAAATAATGGAGAACGTAATACTGGATAAGTTATTGTCAGAACTGGATAGGTTGGGACTTGAAACCATATATCAGCATGCATATGTCGAAAATAGATCTATTATCACCCGTAGCATGATGTTCTATAACAATATAATAGCTATGAATGAAAAATTGCACTGTGTTGTGATTTATATAGATTTAACTTCAGCATTTGACACAGTCATACACAAAACACTGATCAATAAATTAGTACAACTAGGTATTGATGTACTGTTGATAAGATGGATAGGTGCATGGCTTACAAATAGGACATGGCAAGTATCACACACCAACTGGACAGATGAAATCCTTGGTTACAGTCAAGGTGCCCCACAGGGCTCTGTGCTAGGCCCTTACTTGTTTAGGTTGTATCTTTCAGACCTTACTTTTTCATCCGAGGTGTTCTGCAGTCTATATGCTGATGACCTGAAATTGGGTAAACTGATTACAAGTGTTACAGATAAGGCATGTCTGCAAAATAATTTGACTAAAGTGACCATTTGGGCACAGGAGAATAATATGTTGATAAATACATCAAAAACTAAGCATATGAGATTTGGTAGACATAAACTGAAAGGTGAATATTTAATGCAGCGCACAGTGATTGAAACTATAGACTCATTTAAGGACCTGGGTATATGAGTAAATTCATCTATGAGTTTTTCTAATCATATCAACCAATTGGCTAATGATAGTTATAGAACTATAGGTTGTATAAAAAGATTTATAAAGTCTAGGAAATCAAACATAATGAAGTCATTATTTTTAGTTACATTAGACCCAAACTTGAATATGGAACAACAATATGGAAACCCTATAGGAAAACAAGCATGAATAAACTGGAAAGAGTACAGTGGAACTATACTAAGGGCATCCATGGATGTGAAAATCTAAGTTATGAAAGACTAATATATCTGAACTTGTACAGTGTCTTACAGATATTTAAGAGGAGATCTTATTCAGGTATATAGGGCATTTAGGGACAACTACCTCTGGGAATGTTTGGGGTTATCAAAAAGTACTAGAGAATCATCAGACAACCTACGTAGAAGGTTCTATAGGAATGAGAAGTGCACTAACTGGTTCTGTGACAGAGTAACTGATGCATGGAACAGACACCAAATTACATTAAAGTACTAGAGAATCATCAGACAATCTATGTAGAAGGTTCTATTGGAATGAGAAGTGCACTAACTGGTTCTGTGACAGAGTAATTGATGCATGGAACAGACACCAAATTACATTAAAGTACTAGAGAATCATCAGATAACCTATGTAGAAGGTTCTATAGGAATGAGAAGTGCACTAACTGGTTCTGTGACAGAGTAACTGATGCATGGATCAGACACCAAATTACATTAAAGTACTAGAGAATCATCAGACAACATATGTAGAAGGTTCTATAGGAATGAGAAGTGCACTAACTGGTTCTCTGACAGAGTAACTGATGCATGGAACAGACACCAAATTACATTAAAGTACTAGAGAATCATCAGACAACCTATGTAGAAGGTTCTATAGGAATGAGAAGTGCACTAACTGGTTCTGTGACAGAGTAACTGATGCATGGAACAGACACCAAATTACATTAAAGTACTAGAGAATCATCAGACAACCTATGTAGAAGGTTCTATAGGAATGAGAAGTGCACTAACTGGTTCTGTGACAGAGTAACTGATGCATGGATCAGACACCAAATTACATTAAAGTACTAGAGAATCATCAGACAACCTATGTAGAAGGTTCTATAGGAATGAGAAGTGCACTAACTGGTTCTATGACAGAGTAACTGATGCATGGAACAGACACCAAATTACATTAAAGTACTAGAGAATCATCAGACAATCATGTAGAAGGTTCTATAGGAATGAGAAGTGCACTAACTGGTTCTGTGACAGAGTAACTGATGCTTGGAACAGACTACCAAATTACATTAAAGCACTAGAGAATCATCAGACAACCATGTAGAAGGTTCTATAGGAATGAGAAGTGCACTAACTGGTTCTGTGACAGAGTAACTGATGCATGGAACAGACACCAAATTACATTAAAGTACTAGAGAATCATCAGATAACCTGTGTAGAAGGTTCTATAGGAATGAGAAGTGTACTAACTGGTTCTCTGACAGAGTAACTGATGCATGGAACAGACACCAAATTACATTAAAGTACTAGAGAATCATCAGACAACCTATGTAGAAGGTTCTATAGGAATGAGAAGTGCACTAACTGGTTCTCTGACAGAGTGACTGATGCATGGAACAGACACCAAATTACATTAAAGTACTAGAGAATCATCAGACAACCATGTAGAAGGTTCTATAGGAATGAGAAGTGCACTAACTGGTTCTGTGACAGAGTAACTGATGCATGGAACAGACTACCAAATTACATTAAAGTACTAGAGAATCATCAGACAACCTATGTAGAAGGTTCTATAGGAATGAGAAGTGCACTAACTGGTTCTGTGACAGAGTAACTGATGCATGGAACAGACACCAAATTACATTAAAGTACTAGAGAATCATCAGACAACCTATGTAGAAGGTTCTATAGGAATGAGAAGTGCACTAACTGGTTCTGTGACAGAGTAACTGATGCATGGAACAGACACCAAATTACATTAAAGTACTAGAGAATCATCAGATAACCCATGTAGAAGGTTCTATAGGAATGAGAAGTGCACTAACTGGTTCTGTGACAGAGTAACTGATGCATGGATCAGACTACCAAATTACATTAAAGTACTAGAGAATCATCAGATAACCTATGTAGAAGGTTCTATAGGAATGAGAAGTGCACTAACTGGTTCTGTGACAAAGTAACTGATGCATGGAACAGACACCAAATTACATTAAAGTACTAGAGAATCATCAGATAACCTATGTAGAAGGTTCTATAGGAATGAGAAGTGCACTAACTGGTTCTCTGACAGAGTAACTGATGCATGGAACAGACACCAAATTACATTAAAGTACTAGAGAATCATCAGACAACCTATGTAGGAGGTTCTATAGGAATGAGAAGTGCACTAACTGGTTCTCTGACAGAGTAACTGATGCATGGAACAGACACCAAATTACATTAAAGTACTAGAGAATCATCAGTCAACCTATGTAGAAGGTTCTATAGGAATGAGAAGTGCACTAACTGGTTCTGTGACAGAGTAACTGATGCATGGAACAGACACCAAATTACATTAAAGTACTAGAGAATCATCAGACAACCTATGTAGAAGGTTCTATAGGAATGAGAAGTGCACTAACTGGTTCTATGACAGAGTAACTGATGCATGGAACGGACACCAAATTACATTAAAGTACTAGAGAATCATCAGACAACCTATGTAGAAGGTTCTATAGGAATGAGAAGTGCACTAACTGGTTCTGTGACAGAGTAACTGATGCATGGAACAGACACCAAATTACATTAAAGTACTAGAGAATCATCAGACAACCTATGTAGAAGGTTCTATAGGAATGAGAAGTGCACTAACTGGTTCTCTGACAGAGTAACTGATGCATGGAACAGACACCAAATTACATTAAAGTACTAGAGAATCATCAGATAACCCATGTAGAAGGTTCTATAGGAATGAGAAGTGCACTAACTGGTTCTCTGACAGAGTAACTGATGCATGGAACAGACACCAAATTAAATTAAAGTACTAGAGAATCATCAGACAACCTGTGTAGAAGGTTTTATAGGAATGAGAAGTGCACTAACTGGTTCTCTGACAGAGTAACTGATGCATGGAACAGACTACCAAATTACATTAAAGTACTAGAGAATCATCAGACAACCTATGTAGAAGGTTCTATAGGAATGAGAAGTGCACTAACTGGTTCTTTGACAGAGTAACTGATGCATGGAACAGACTACCAAATTACATTAAAGTACTAGAGAATCATCAGATAACCTATGTAGAAGGTTCTATAGGAATGAGAAGTGCACTAACTGGTTCTGTGACAGAGTAACTGATGCATGGAACAGACACCAAATTACATTAAAGTACTAGAGAATCATCAGACAACCTATGTAGAAGGTTCTATAGGAATGAGAAGTGCACTAACTGGTTCTGTGACAGAGTAACTGATGCATGGAACAGACACCAAATTACATTAAAGTACTAGAGAATCATCAGACAACCTATGTAGAAGGTTCTATAGGAATGAGAAGTGCACTAACTGGTTCTGTGACAGAGTAACTGATGCATGGAACAGACACCAAATTACATTAAAGTACTAGAGAATCATCAGACAACCTATGTAGAAGGTTCTATAGGAATGAGAAGTGCACTAACTGGTTCTCTGACAGAGTAACTGATGCATGGAACAGACACCAAATTACATTAAAGTACTAGAGAATCATCAGATAACCTATGTAGAAGGTTCTATAGGAATGAGAAGTGCACTAACTGGTTCTGTGACAGAGTAACTGATGCATGGAACAGACTAACAAATTACATTAAAGTACTAGAGAATCATCAGATAACCTGTGTAGAAGGTTCTATAGGAATGAGAAGTGCACTAACTGGTTCTGTGACAGAGTTACTGATGCATGGAACAGACTACCAAATTACATTAAAGTACTAGAGAATCATCAGATAACCTATGTAGAAGGTTCTATAGGAATGAGAAGTGCACTAACTGGTTCTATGACAGAGTAACTGATGCATGGAACAGACTACCAAATTACATTAAAGTACTAGAGAATCATCAGACAACCTATGTAGAAGGTTCTATAGGAATGAGAAGTGCACTAACTGGTTCTGTGACAGAGTAACTGATGCATGGAACAGACACCAAATTACATTAAAGTACTAGAGAATCATCAGATAACCTATGTAGAAGGTTCTATAGGAATGAGAAGTGCACTAACTGGTTCTGTGACAGAGTAACTGATGCATGGAACAGACACCAAATTACATTAAAGTACTAGAGAATCATCAGACAACCTATGTAGAAGGTTCTATAGGAATGAGAAGTGCACTAACTGGTTCTGTGACAGAGTAACTGATGCATGGAACAGACACCAAATTACATTAAAGTACTAGAGAATCATCAGATAACCCATGTAGAAGGTTCTATAGGAATGAGAAGTGCACTAATTGGTTCTCTGACAGTGTAGCTGATGCTTGGAACAGACTACCAAATTATATTAAAGCAAGCACTAGTTTAGATATTTTTAAGAACAGCCTGGACACTTATTATGGGAACAAGTGTTTTGGTATAGTGGCAGGCTAGAAGGGCATTAATGCCTGTGCTTGAAACATTTGTATGTATGTATGTATGTATGTATGTATGTATGTATGTATTCAGTGTAACCTGTATTTGTCACATCAGCGTAACACCACAAAAGTACACATGCTGTTATTCACTGCACAGCATATAAAGCTAGTAGTTTACAGTACATGGTTTTCTAGTAGGCATCACAGTGTTTCTTGTGCCTTAGCATAATGCCAATTTGGACTGTTTTCTTGGACGCACACTGGATTGTACTCTTGGATGTATTCAGGATGTAAGCAGTCCACAAATACAGTTCTGTTTCCAACCTGGTCTGCCACTGAGACTTATTATACAGTTCTGTTACTGGGGTGTAGGATATGAGGATGGATATTATCAGGTGTGTCTATACTGGATAACCTTCTCACCCACAGTAACAAACCATCTTCTGTTAAGCAGGGGTATATTTTACTGCAGTTATTTTTTAATGTTGTTTTTTTTTGTATCCCTTTTAACCAGTTGTGCATTCATCCACTAGCTGGCCATATGGAACTGTCCATCCACAAACAGCAGTTGAGATAAACTCATCCTTCAGATGTACACATCATGCAAGCTCACAGGGTATCAAGCACAATCAGTCTGGTTTCTGTATTCTCACCATCATGGAGCTAGGATTGGAACATGAGTACATTCAATAACACCCAAGACTCTGAGGAATCATGCTATCTCCAAAAAATCCTTACATGACTGCATGGAACTTAGCTAATGTTGAAGAGAACTGTATGCAGTTCCCAGTCTGGCCACACATGGATGATCAATAATTTTTCCAGGATACAGGAGGTGGCATTCTGTAACACACCTAGGGTGTCACCACCAGGTAGATTAAATGTGCCAAATATTAGTACACCCAGTGGCAGGCCTAAATTACTTCTAGGGGAGTTGTCTTATATGGTGAGTGCCATCTGGAACAGATGTAACACACAACCTGGCACCATTTCCCCATCCATTTGATACTTGTAGGTAATCACCTATTCAAAAAAGTGTCTGAGTACAAGTCATGCACTGTGTCAGGGTTACTGTCCCCTGATTGCACAGAGATGTGCAGGATTCTAGATCTTGGCAATGTAAGGACATTTGCCTGGTGTATAGTGCTTGCTATAAGGTGAAACATTTTAGACTTTCCTGAGATGACACTTTTTGAAGCTTTTAACCATTTAATACTTCTACCACTTATGGGGATCACTATCAGTGAGGGACAGAAATGTAACTGCATATATATATATATATATATATATATATATATATATATATATATATATATATATATATATATATATATATATATATATATATATATATATATATATATATATACATTATATATATATATATGTGTGTGTGTGTGTGTGTGTGTGTGTGTGTGTGTGTGTGTGTGTGTGTGTAAAAAACAAATAAAGCAGTATGGATAAATGGTCCATCACAGAATAAACATAGAAACCAACAAAATATAGTGAGTGACCAAGCCACGGCAGAATAATGCATAGACAATTTATTAGTAGTGAGCACTTTCACAGCAATCTTTGCCGCTTCTTCAGACAATTCAACTAAAAAAGAACACCATATTTAAAAAAACACATGGACCAATAAGAGCAGTCTCCTTATCGTATATGCAAATACCTTAAATCTACATACTTGACATCATTATAAAATATATCAATAAGAACACATATACAGATAAAAACAAAGAACAACATAAAAACTGGAATAGCTAAAATAAAAAAAAAATAAAAAAAAACTTTAAGAGTATAGTGTACTCTATCTATTTAATTCCCTAGCCTGTAAAACAGGTTTAATGCATATTTTGTCATTAAACCTTTGCCCAATGTAGCCCTCATTCTAATGATCCATTTCAGTTCTGATGTTTCTGTCCCCTCCCTGTTCATTAGGTAGTATGCTATCAATGACCATAAATTTAAAAAAGTGTGTTATATAATTTTGTATAACGTACTTAGCCAATGCATTTGTTTCTATTTGTCTATTAATATTATAAATGTGCTCTCTCATCTGATCCTTAAGCCTTCTATCTGTTTTACCAACATAGAAGGATTAGCATACCTGGCAAAACGCCAGGTAAACAGCATGTACAGAGTTGCAACTGGCATGCACTTTAAACTCCATCACCCTCCCTATATCCAGATGTACAAATCTACCACTGCTGTCAATTACATAACAAATGTTGCATGTATTGCATGGTGAGGTTCCTATGCTATCTATACCTATCAATTAAATAACAAAGGTTGCATTTATTGCATGGTGAGGTTCCTATGCTATCTATACCTATCAATTAAATAACAAACGTTGCATTTATTGCATGGTGAGGTTCCTATGCTATCTATACCTATCAATTAAATAACAAATGTTGCATGTATTGCATGGTGAGGTTCCTATGCTATCTATACCTATCAATTAAATAACAAAAGTTGCATTTATTGCATGGTGAGATTCCTATGCTATCTATACCTATCAATTAAATAACAAAAGTTGCATTTATTGCATGGTGAGATTCCTATGCTATCTATACCTATCAATTAAATACAAAAGTTGCATTTATTGCATGGTGAGGTTTCTATGCTATCTATAGCTATTCTAGTGGTTTCATGCATCCTGGGATAGTATAGCATACTTTTTAATGATATTTTATTTTTCAGAGTGTGTTCTTATTGATATATTTTATAATGATGTCAAGTATGTAGATTTAAGGTATTTGCATATAAGATAAGGAGACTGCTCTTATTGGTCCATGTGTTTTTTAAATATGGTGTTCTTTGTTATTTGAATTGTCTGAAGAAGTGGCAAAGGTTGCTGAGAAAGCAGTCACTACTAATAAATTGTTTATGCATTATTCTGCCGTGGCTTGGTCCCTCACTATCATTTGTTGGTTTCTATGTTTTTTCTGTGTGTTGGACTATTTATCCATACTGCTTTATTTGTTTTTGGCATTATTATCATTTTTGAGCAGTATTGGTATATGGCAGAAGGGAACTTGATAGTCCCTGAACTGGATTATACTCTGAGACTGGCTGGAGAAAGGAGAGAATGTCATGAGAAGTTTTCCATGTTTGTGGAAATAAATGAGAATCTTCTTTTGTCATTGGAGGCTCCTATTCATGTGTTAAATGAAAGAGTAAGTGACTGCGATTTTGCTGTGCTAAGAAAGAACTTATTGAAGTTAGAAAATGACTTGTATAAGTTAAAGAGGCTTCAAGCTCAAAGGTATCATTTTGAAGCCTGCTTACAGAAGCGCATTATACCCCGAGGGCTTTGAGTTTCAAAAATACCCACATATGGGGATACACACAAAAAACTTTTAATTAAATGGCAGCAGTTAAATTTGGACCTAAGTTTCAGCTATCTGAAACTGCTGGTGGATTATTTTAAACTGGAAAAACATGAATTGATGACTGCAATTAACAATCTGCAGATAAATCTATGATAAGTTTCCACCAGATATTCTGAATGGGAAACTTGATCACATCATTGAATTGATCTCATTGTTTGAACAGCAGTTGAATCAAAAACAGAAAAAGTTGGATCGTGATACTAATGATTTTGCTCAAGGGCATGTTTTTACTTGGCCGAGACACAGACACGATTACCACTGAGGGCTCAGGTAATACAGAAGAAGCAGAGGTGCCTTTAAGAAGGAGATAATAAACTCTGTTTCTGTTCCAGAACTTCCTGCAGTTACTGAAGTGCCTCCATTGAATAAAATAAGTGCACCAAGTGTGATAGAGGGAGGTGCTCGTAAAAAGAACAACAGCTCTACAGAAGTTAATTCCATAGCTAATTCTCTGTTTAAATCTGCTGTAGCTGGAAATACATCAAGGAATGAGGCTTCACTCCCTTTGCTTATTCATATGGGCAACAAATGCCAACGGTTGAACAGCAGGGGCAGATTGAAAAGGAAGGCGATGCCAGAACAGGGAAGTCATCAAACAATCAAAAAGATGTGGCAAATGAAGATGAACTATTAGTCTAGAACATCTCTTCTAAACAACTATCCACACCTGAAGTGCAACTTTTATCCAAAGGTATGACATTTATACCAGCAGAGAAAAGTAATTTGACAGACAGTATCATTGAACTTAAGACATTTACATAAAACCTTATGCTTAAATTACAATATGGGAACAATACGTTTGATACTGGGAAGGTTCATACCTTCTGTAAAAGAAGCACATTTATTCCCACTAATAATGCAGTTGTAGAGACTTTTGAAAAGTATGTGAATAGGAAATTTATGAATTGCTTGACAATAGGACAAGAAGCAAATGCTTTTATAATTTAAATAGAGAAGAGAAATTAGCTTTAGAAGCTTTACAAAATGATGCTACGATTACCCTCAGACCTGCAGATAAGGGAGACCTATTGCAATAGAGTATAAGTTTTATTGTTATACAATGACTCAAATGTTGAGTGATGTTGATGTATATGAAAGAATAGACAGAACAAGCATTGACAACATGATTAAAAGAATTTATGATGCACTTTATGAATGCCTTCTATGTCATATGATCACCATTGACCTGTTTAAATATTTTGTAGTAGATTAACCCATTATTCCTGTAATACAGGGACTTCCTAAGATTCATAAACATCCTACATGCCCTCCCATGAGACCAATAGTTGTGGGGAGAGGGTGGTATACTGAGCCATTATCGTTCTATGTAGAGAAATACCTGAAACCTATTCTAGCCGGGAATAATTACATATTGAGAGACACCAAACACTTCTTATAGGATTTGTTTCAGTTTACCAGGAAACATAATGCAAGCAAGGACTGCAGTTTGGTCACATTTGATGTGCAATCCCTCTTCACGACAATACCTAATAATATAGGTGTTGAGTTATTAAGGGAATACCTAGTTGAAGATAGTCACTATGATGCTAGATTTATAGATCTATTGTGCTGTTCCATGGAAATCATATTAGAGAATAATGTATTAATTTTTGAGCACAATATATATGGACAGATGGATGATGTGGCTATGGGCTCATCATGTGCCAATAGCTAAGCCAATATCATTATGGCTAGCTAGGAGAGACACAATCTCTTGACAGAGAGGTTCCATGGACAGTTGGTATTCTATCGTAGATTCGTGGATGACCTATTTTTAATTTGGAATGGGAATGAAAGTTCAACTTGAACTGTTGCATGAGCAAATGAATAATAGCACACATTTTCTAAAGTTTACTAGTTGCAGCTCGCCCAATGAAATAGAATTCTTGGACGTGAAGATTTTGAAGAACAAAAAAGGGGGATTTGACACTCAAATATATAGAAAGAAATGCTATAGAAACATGTTTTTACAGAGGCAAAGCATGCACCCCCCCTCATATTTTTAAAAATCTGATCAAAGCTCAAGGCTTAAGAGCCTCTAAACTAAACTACAGCAGTGAAGGCTTTCACAGGGAATTAGCATATTTAAGTGATAGCTTTAAAGCTAGGGGCTATAATTCAAGAGAGGTGGATGGTCTTTTGTTACTTGGAGGTAGAATCTATGATTGCAAAGTCATCCCAAGTGAAACAGTCAGCCCACAGCATAGACCACTAGTTGCCACAATCAGCTGCAAGCAGTGGTCAGAGAAGGCTCTAAAGTCAACAGAGACCAGAATGAAGACCTGGAAGTTGACTGGAGAGAAAGTACAACAGTTGAAGGAATTACTCAGGGCTCTAGCACCCCAAGAAGTGGAAGAAATAGGTGGAGTTGAAGAAGAATGGCAGCGCCTAAAAACAGCATGTGTTAGGACTACAGAAAAGATATGTGGCTGAACCAGGTATGGAAATAAGGTACATAAGGAAAGCTGGTGGTGGAATGCAGAAGTCCAGGAAATCATCAAAAGAAAGAAGGAGTGCAGGAAGAAGATGGAGATAAAAAAACAACTGATGAGGCTAGGAAGGACTACTGGTTGGCTAACAAAGAAGCTAAGAAAGAAGTTGTAATAGCAAAGAATAGGGCATTGGAGGCACTGTACCAACTTCTGGAAAGTGACTCACTAAGGGGCACAAAGAAACTATATCAGGCTGCAAGGCAAAGACAGAAAGATAAAGAAGATAGTCAGACACCCTTCATAAGGGATGCCAGCAACAACCTGCTCACCAGTCCAGAGGATATCAAAGGCAGCTGGAAGGATTATTTCCAGCAGCTTCTGAATGAAGAAAACCCCACAGAAGCTATACTGCCCAGAAACAGCCTACAATGAGAGAAAGAGAGGAGCCCACCCTAGAAGAAGTAAGAACAGCACTAAGGAAGATGAAGTCAGGGAAAGCAACAGGCTTAGATGTGGTCATAGCAGATATGATAAAAATGCTGGATGAAACAGGGGAGAAATGGCTCCTGAGAGTACTAATAGCAGTGTGGAGAGAAAGGTATATCCCAAATGACTGAAGAATAAGCATGCTCATGCCAGTGTACAAGACCAAAGGGGACACCCACAACTGTGGGCAGTACAGAGGCATCAAACTCCTAACACATTGCATTTAAGTTTTGGAGAGGGTGATTGATAAACTGATACACAGAGTAGTAGAATGTAAGATGGGAGAAGAGCAGTTTGGATTCGGATCAGGATGCAGCACAATTGACTTGATGTTTGCATTGAGACAGATACTTGAAAAGAAGGTACAGATGAGGAGAGAGTCCAACTGGGCATTCCTGGACTTGGAGAAAGCATATGACAAGGTACCAAGAAAGCTGATCTGGGATGTACTGTGGTGGTTTGAAGTCCCAGAAACATTGGTAGAATTAGTGTAGGCTATGTATAAGGACCCAATGACTCAAGTATGAACAGTGTTCAGCCTCACAGAGGGGTTCCCAGTGGGAGTGGATGTGCATCAGGGTTCAGCGTTGAGCCCACTGCTATTCATACTAGTGATGGACTACATTAGCAGACAGGTTGGAGGGGAGGGATCAACAAATCTGCTGTATGCAGATGATGTGGCAGTGCAAGCAGACTCTGAGCTAGAACTTCAGCAAAGGATAAAAGAATGGAATGCAAATCTGAAGGCACATGGGATGAAACTAAGCACAGATAAGATGGTGGTAATGGCACCAAATTAGGGAAATCAGAAGAAGATGAGACTAGAGATAGAAGGGAAGATAGTGGAACAGGTAAACAGCTTCAAGTATCTGGGAGGGGTAGTTGAGGAGAAGGGTAGTCTGAATGAAGAGATCAAAGCTAGCATCAGAGGGGCTGCAGCCAACTGGCATAGAGTATCAGGTGTAGTCTATGACAGAAAAATGCCAAAGAAGCTGAAAAGTAAGATGTACAAGACAGTGGTGTGACCAGTACTACTGTATTGTACAGAAACTTGGGCAGTAGAGGCAGAACAGTTGAAGAAGCTAGAGGTGATGGAAATGAAGTGCCTGAGAAAGGTGATAGGATGCACACTGTGGGACAGATGAAGAAATGAGGACATAAGAGCAGAAGCCAAAGTAGCTCCAATTGCAGAAAAGATCAAAGAGAACAGATTACGGTGGTTTGGGCACATGTGTTGAAAAGCAGAAGACAATCTGGTGAGGAAGATTTGGGACAGACAGGAAGAAGGTAAGAGGAAGCAAGGAGGTGGATGGATTGTGTGAAAGAAGATCTGCGACAGTCAGGTATGAGTGTTGAAGAAGGCAGGAGTGTGGCACTGAATCGAGAGTTGGCGGCAGTTAACACAATACCCCAACTCCATGTAGAAAAATGGGGGAAAAAGGGGGCTGATGATGATATGTATGTGTGTGCGCATATATATATATATATATATATATATATATATATATATATATATATATATATATATATATATATATATATACATATATATATGTGTAAATATACATGACTACATGACTGCTATGAAGTCATCAAAAAACCCTCAAGGAAGGATATGGAACTCTCTCAAATAACTGAAAACTAAAGGGGCCCTACTTGATCTAATTCTCAATAACTTCAGGTGTTAAAGATGAATTATTTAAAAAACAATTGAGGTAACCATGGGGACAGCAGAGGCTTAAGTAGTCTTATCAGCGCAGTCCTTAGTTTGCAGAAAATTGCCTTGATACATTAAAGTAGCCATGAAATGGCATTGCTTGCTACTATTACTCCAGCTTTGACACTTTCATGATCAGAGGTGTAACTATCCCTTCTGGGACCCAGTGCCATCCTTTGACCCCAGTACTAATGAAAAAACTTTTGTTTTATTTGAAAAGATAGCAAGTCATTGCTACTATTTATGCCACACACAGAGTGCTAAGCACTTCAGTTCTTACCACA
This sequence comes from Protopterus annectens, assembly GCF_019279795.1. Lineage (NCBI taxonomy): Eukaryota > Metazoa > Chordata > Ceratodontiformes > Protopteridae > Protopterus > Protopterus annectens. The sequence continues at coordinate 704,412,088 of NC_056736.1, forward strand.
AATGCAAAACTGGCATAAGAATGCACTTAACTGAAGGCCAAATGACATCTGATGATTGTGCCCCCAGAACTTTGTGTCTAAGATGGCTTCCCCCTTTGCCCCACCTTAACTATGCTACTGTTTGCAATTTAGAATAGAAGACTACTTATCCCACAATGTCAAGATTTCATCAAACAGTCTGACAACTTCCTGAAATTCACCTTAGACTGCAGCAAAGAAAGGCAGCCATTCCTAGACTTATGGGTCTCTAAGTCGTCAGGCAGATCTCATCTTCAAATAGACCTTTACAAAAATTGGAATCAATTTGGTATAACCATGGAAATAAGTCCAGCTTCTATTATTGCAAAATTACATCATTAAAAGTCACTTTTAGTGATAATAAAAGTACAAAATTTTGTTTTGCAGGGTGCAAGTCTCCTTACCTTCCCATGTGTGGGGAAATTCCACACCCCCAAACTTATATATATATATATATATATATATATATATATATATATATATATATATATATATATATTTACTTCATGGTTGCACAGCACTAGGGAAAAGGGAAATTCAGTGATCACTGCAAGTGCCTTTTAAAGGTGTGAATTCATATTTACAGCAGTTAGACTGATTACTATTGGAAAAAAGTTGTGGCACCATCAAAACACCACAGAGATCAAAAGTTTTCTCAGCATACATTAAAGATACACCCATAAAAATGTGGTTTAAGTCACAAGGTTTCAGCCTTTTAAATCATATCTTCATAGATTAGTACTAGGCTAACTGCCCTTGTGGGCCGTTTTCAGCCTAGCCAATTACCCCATGTGAAAATCTTATCTTATGTTTGTAAGGTAAACAGCTTAACCATTATGCCAACCTCCCACCCCTGAACAAACGTTTTTTGTTAATGACATCCATTAACTGAAAGAAGACTTTGTGGACAGAAAAACAAATAGTGGACATTATACAACTTGCCCTGGACACTAGGGTCAAGAAACCCAACTCCCCAGGATTCACCTTTTCCACAAACACACACAACATGGGGAACTTGAGCACTTGCATCAAGAATTTAATAATGAAAGATTTTGCATGACTAGGACAATCCCACACACTATAGATTCCTATGGCATCAAAAACATTATTGTGGAAATCTGGAAAATCTTTGTGGACAACAGATCCTTAGCAAGTATACTAGGAATCAACCCAGGGACACTCTTTTAAAAATCTAGTGACCATCAAACTCCTTTTGCAACAGACTCAGATGAAAAGAAAAACAAGAGTTTTTCCCACCTGACTACTTTCCTATATGGAAGATATCAAAATGTGTCTTTGGGAGGTTGGCATAGTGGTTAAGGTGCTTAGCTTGCAAAGATAAGGTACATTGTTTGATTCTCACATGGGGTAATTAGCCAGACTGAAAATGGTCCACAAGGGCAATTAGCCTAGTACTAATTTATGACCCTTTTGTATTGAAAACCACTTGGTTCACCTGTGCAGGTAGGCAGGCTTTTGCCACACCTCTTTTGTGCCTGGTGCTCTATGTGGTTCGTTCCTACTTTGGAAAAAACATTCATAAGCTTTCTAAAAATATATTCTTCAGCTTCTGTTGCATCCAGAATAATCATACTTTTAACATATTTTTCAGACACTACAGTGCCTCAGGACACCTCCAGTATCAAATCCCATCTTCTGCATATCCTAATTCCCTCACTAGCACTGTGGGACTTGGATTCCTTGCTAATACCAAGTAATTACAATGGTAAATTAGACCATGTGCCAGGAATCCCTCAGGATTCAGTGACTTATTTTCTATAAAAGGGCTGTTGAAACAAAATAAATTGTATAATAGAAGCTACTACTGCAGCTCAACACACAACAATAACTAGGAGGATTAAAGAGTTCATGAGGTAAGTGCATACCATAGTGGCTCCTATACACCTGATACAACAATAATTAATTTCCTTTAAACTGAAGGGACATAGTTTCTTGTCAGGCAGAATGTCTTTATAAGAAGGACTGTGGTTAGTAACAAAGCCTCAGATTCTCTTGTTAATGAGCTAGTGGGACTTTCTTACAGACAACGACTCAGACATCTCTTTTATTTATTATTGTCTATCAGTTCTTGCATTTTTTAATTACTGTTTGGGGATTTATTTCCTAAAAGACAAACTAAGTGGATATGTGCTCCACCAAAACAGAAAAGATTTTTCTAACTCTTCATATTTTACCTTATCTGGTTACTAATGTCAGCCAACATGTTTTAATTCCTTTCACTATTTTGTGGTTAGTTAGCACAATCAGAGTTTCTTGCAGCACTTTCTACTTTGTCCATTTCTAAAGCTTTTTAATGGCTTCTTGTTATTGAATTTTTTTCATAGGCTCATAGGAGGTTACTAGGCTATTGGCCCTGAGGCCCTTATAAGCCTAGCCAAGAGTTTAGCCCATGTTTAGACAAATTAGCATCTGATGCCCCTGTCCAGTAGGGACATGGGTGGAATCCCAGGGGTATATTTTCTGTTTCCCATCCAGTTATCCAGGTTGTGCTTAAAAAGGGGTAAAGAGCTACTCTAATTGATGTGGAGAGGGAGTCTATTCCATAGATGGGGGAGTCTCTAGGATACAAATCTGTCCCGCCAACAAGTCTTGTTGATGTCAAAGACCAGGTTGAGGCCACACATGCGGGTTACTTGAGTAGAACTTGACTTGCAGATATGCAGCAGTCCCATAAAGGTGGGGTCCGTGAATGCCTTGTATGCCAGACAGATGTTACCTCTAAGGAGTCTGTATGAAACCGAGTAGAGGGATAGGGCTTTTAGTCTATCTCTGTATGGTAGATGTTTGAGGGGTTTACTATAAAAAATGCAAAGCGAACTCGGTCAATTCCACTTCCGCCGAGAATCGGAATGTCGAACTCGGCAATATTGAACGTCGATATTGCTGAACTACAAACCTCACCCCTATCTCAACCCATGTTAAAACCCATCCATAGGTCGAATTTGGTTTGTGATTCGGCAGTCTCGGTGTTCGACAATGTGAGTTTCGAATTCTTTCGGTCGACCATATGTGGGTCGACCGAGTTCGCTTAGAAATTTTGATAGTAAACCGTTTGAGGACCTGGATTCTCCTGGTGAGGAACCACTGTGGTCTCTGTAGCTGCTGCATGTGCTTTGCTAGGTACATGCTGAAAGGAGTGTTGTACTCACTAATGGGCCTTATAAGGGAAGAATACAGGGATGCTATGACCTCCTTGTCCCTGGATGAGATAACCTTACTTATGAGCTGGGCCATCTAGAAGACTTTCCATACAACGGGAGCAACATGGTGGTCAAAAGTCAGGTTGCTATCAACCTGGGTGTCCAAATCCCTCACAACTGATTGAATGCTTAGGATATTGTTATTAATGTAATAATTTGTGGGGATGTCACTCTCTCTAAAGGGGATGATGATGATGCATTTTTTGGTATTCAGCTTGAGACCATGTTTCTGGCACCAGTCATTTGTCTGAGTGAGAGTGTCCACATCACTAGGGGAAGTGATGATAGCACCCAGCTTGCAGTCATCTGCAAACTTGGTCAGCCATAGCCCACTGGTTTTGGCCTGCACCTCAGAAAGGTATATCCCAAATAACAGAGGCCCCAAGACCGAACCCTGGGGTACACCGCTTGTTACAGGTTTACTGCTTGAGGTGGCTTCCCCTATTTTGACTATGTGGGTTCTATCAGTGTGCCAGTTTGCTACCCATCTGGTAACATATGGATTGATGCCTAGTTGAGAGAATTTATCGATTATGCCCGAGTGAGGAATAGTGTCTAAGGCTTTGGCCAGGTCAAGGTAGGCTGTGTGCACCATCTTCCCCTCATCCATGGCTTTGGTGACTGTCTCAAAGAAGTCGACTAAATTTAGCAGACATAACCTCCCCTTGACGAAGCCAAACTGTGTGGGATCGAGTGTTTGGAGGTCGCCAATGTCCTTCTTTTTGAGGTCCATGATAATCCGTTCCATGATAATCCGTTCCATGGCCTTGCAAGCTAGTTAGGCTGATGGATCTATAATTTCCCGGATCAGTGGACATTCCACCTTTGTGTAAAGGGATGACATTGGTTGTCTTCCACTTAGCGGGGATGAAGCCATTACTCAGGCTTTGGTTGAATAGGGTGCCTAGTAGTGCTGCAAGTTCCTGCCTGAGCTCACATTGGATGCAGCCTGGGATGTTATCGGGTCCCATGGAGGCGGTATTTTTAGCTTTGAGAAAGCAGTGATGACCTGTTCCATAGACATAAGGGGAAGGTGGCAGGTACTGGGGATGTCCTGATTTACTGATGGGGACAGAGGGGTAAAGTTTTCACTGAATCTGTCAGCCAGCAAGTTTGCTATATCTACAGCATTTGTATATGTGGTGTGCTTGACCACCAGTTCTGAACAGATCTGGCTGCTTCCTTTGAGGTTGCAGACATATGTGAAGAAGGCCTTATGATTGCCGCTAGCAGATGTGGCCAATTTGTACTCAAAGTTTGCTTTGAAGGATTTCACTAGTGCTCTTATTTGCTTATTCAGGCTAAGGAGACATTGCTTTCAATTGGGCACCTGCTCCTTCTTGGTCTTGGACAGCAATTTTTTCCCTTTGTTATAAAGTTTATTTATTGCAGATGTCCACCAGACAGGTTTACTCTTCCTTGCAGAGGATGATTTAGTCCTGTTGGGTATGCCTGATTCCGTGCATCTATATAAATGCTCATACAGTACTTTGGTGTAGTTCTGGATATTGGTGCCAGTTCCTACAGAAGGGGAGGGGGCTGTGAAGCTGTTCATACCATCCCTCAGGGAGGCTGTAATCAGCTCTGGAGAAGTTTTTATGTCTGATCATAGCTAGAGGGGGGGTTGGGGGAGATGGTGACTTTGAAACTGACAGCTTTGTGGTCGGATCTTACCAGGGAGGATGATACTATAGGGATGCTGCAGTGGTTACTCATGTTGGTTAATACCAAGCTAAAGATATTATCACCCCTTGTGGGGTTATCAGCTAGCTGTTCCAAGGCATTTGCATTGACAAAATCAAGGAATTTCTGGGCATTTGTGCTCTGGCATGAGTAATTCTTCCAGTCTATGTTTGGGAAGTTAAAGTCACCCAGGATCAGGGGTTGAATCTTGATTGGGCATATTGAGTCAGATTTGGGGGCCGGTAGCTAGCTATGATTTGACAAGGGGTCTTGTCAATGGTTAACTGCATCTGGAATGTCTCCTGTGTGTCATACTGTTTGACCAGCCTGGAGGTGTGTATGTCTTTAATGTATATTGAGACTCCACCTCCTTTGGCTTTACTGCCCACAGTTTGGGGTCTGAATGTATGATAGGATGAGTAACCAGGTAAGGCTAGGGTGCTGACTGCAGCTTTGAACCGGATTTTTGTGACTGCATAGATGTCAGCATTTTCCAGGGTTAGGGATGCTTACAATGAGTGCAGTTTCATGTTTAGACTCCTAGCGTTTAGCAGCATAACCTTTAATTTGTGTTTTGTTGAAATGTTTATGTTGATAGTTTTAACCTCATTAACTTTCCTAAAAAAGGCACTATAGGGGAGGCAAAAGCCTTTGACAGAAGCCTGAAGCCCAGGTGAGACAGATGCAGGCCATATCTGGCAAAGCATCGTGGTCTCTCGATCATATCTTTCCAGGCTGTCAGGTACTGGATCCCCCTGGAATGACACTAGAAACTAAGCCAATTGTTAAAGTCAATAATTTTCTGTTTGTATTGAGGCATCATTCTGGGTGATGGCAGAATGCTGCTTAAGGCTAGGGACATACCTGCTTGGGACACATAATCAGCGAGCTCAATCATGTCTCTCTTCATATAGTCCAGACAGGTATGTCTCAAGTCATTCACGCCAACATGGACTATGACAGAGTCATAGCAGTACGTGTTGTTGAGAGACTTGAGTGCGTGTGTGATATAGTGGATTCTGACACCTGACAGACAACTAGGCATGACTTTCTCCTTATCCAGCCTGGTGAGAGGCACATCTGTGTGTCGCACAATGGAGTCTCCTATGACTAATATGTTGAGTTTATGGTGAAGCCTTAGTGGTTGTGAGGCACAGGTGTGTGGACTATGCCTAGTATGTGGTGTGGAGGTTGGTGGAGATTGCGTGTGTTTTTGCCTCGGAGGAATCCTTTGTTTGGGTAGGTTTATGTGGAGGACCTCCGCATATGTAGGTGTGTGTTGTGTAGGTGTGGGTGGTGTTTGAGGTGTAGTGATTGTGTTGACAACCTTTTCAGTACCAGATATACTGGCTTGAGGGGAACAGATCTTGGACCCTAGGTTCCTAATGTAATTGCATCTCTCACAAATTGTATTCCTAGGTGGTAGTAGTAGATGGTTTTCCGTGTACATGAGGCAGTTGCTACACTGTCTCAGTATGCCCATATCAACCAGACTGGCAGGAGAAACTGTAGGAAATTGTCCATCCATATTTGTCAGAATCTGAGGGAGAAAGGTCAGGGAGAGCTACGGGGTGGGTCTAAAGCCCAAGTGCTTAAACCAAAATTAAAAGCTTAGAATAACACTTAAGAATAACACTTAACAATTTAGACAGGCTATAAACAAGCAGTAATAAATGCAACAGAATAGATGTAGTAGAACACTTTAGAGAACAAGCAGAAAGTAGCAGGAAAAAGCAAAGCAAGATGAAGTAACAGAGTAGTAGGAAGAAACACAAATTAGAAAAATATAAGCAGCTGAATATTTTTTTTTAAGTACAAAGGGATAGAGCAGGAACAAAAGATAATTCAAGGTTACGGGACTAAGGGGGTTGGCCTTCCCAAATGATCTTTGTATTAGGTAGAATGAGCTAATGAGATTGGATTATACATATTCTAATGAGATTGGACTGGGAGGAGTGTCCCCAGATCAAATTTACAGTAGGGACGGGCAACTGCAAGAGCCATCAACTTTAAAAATACAACAGCGTTGGGCTGGGAGGGTGGGACTAAAAAGGTTTCAGCAGAGATCAGAATACAATCCCAGCAAATATATAAATAATTCAGTCAAGCAAAAATAAGACAGTGCAGAACTATGAACAGTTAAAGTGCCAAAAAATATACTTATCAGCTTTATATTTCCAGATTATTTGAGAAGCACTCTCAGTCAGAACACAAGGAGATTCTAGTTTTTGTACCCTTTTGAACTTTCTTGATACAAAGATGGTGGTAGCAGCATGCTCTTTCCTCAAAAGGAGCTTTTTAGACACCATTTTTTGTAATGAACTCACTCTTTTGAAGACGCTGTCCATATTTTTAGACCCATCCCTCTGTAGGCTGTCCATAAAAATGCTTTCAATGGTAAATGAATGCATGATGATCATTTCAAGTTTGTCTAGCAGGAATGTGTCAATGGATCTGCAACTCTTAAGCCAAGGACTGATCCATCAAAGTAAAACAGCTGAAACAGCTTTTGCTGACAGTGGAGTTTTTCTTTTCCCCACTGTTGTGTGACCTTGGATTAGGTTCATTTGAGCCTGAGGGTGTCAGGATGTACCCCTACATGGGTGATGTAGTGGTCCCCCCCTTGCAATAATAACTTACCTTTGAGGTTTGCCAAAAGTTTTTTTGGCCATTTTTTTGTTTTTAATGGATTGGCACTCACAGGTTCGTAGGTTCACAAGAGATTACTAGGCTAATGGCTTAAGAACCCTTAAAAGCCTAGCCAATATAACCCAGATGTACCCAATATATGACCCCTTGGGAAAGAGGATGGCATGGGTTGTACCTATGCCTTGAGTATGTTACAGATTGCCTCTGTCCATAAGAAACATAGGTACTACCCTAGCTGTGAATTTGTGATTCCCAATCCATTGATCCAAACTGCGTTTGAAGATGGCTATGAAAAGGCACTACTTAATGTGAATACAAATCCTTTTCCAAAGAAGAGGCAATCTCTGAAACACATCTCTCTCTCCAGCATGTTTTGTTTGAGTCGAGTCGCTAAGTTTAGATCCCTAGACTGGGTGACCCTCATGCTGTCTGACTTGCAGATGTGTAGCAGCTTCATCAGGGCTGGTTTTGTGAGTGCCTTGTAGGTCAGGCATAGGTTGCTCTTTAATGGTCAGTAAAAGAATGAGTAAAGGGATAGGGCTTTTAGTTTATCTGCACAGGACATGTTGTTTAAACTCTTTATTTTCTTTATGAGGAACCTCTGAGGTTGCTCCAGCTGCTGTAAATACCTAGTCAAATACATGTCAAATGGTGCACTTTACCTGATTACTGGTCTAATGAGGGCTGAGTAAAGTGAGACTATAATTTCCTTGGATCTGGATGCCATGGATTTATTTATAAGTTGTGCCACATAGAAGGACTTCCTCACCACTATGGATACAACATCAAAGTTCAGGTTACTATCTATCTGTGTATCTAGATTTCTCCCCTCTGAGTCTACCCTTAGGGGTATGCTATTGAGGCTGTAATTTGCAGTGTATTTGATTTCCTAAAGGGTATCATAATTCATTTTTTTACATTTAGTTTTAGGCCATGATTCTGGCAGCAATCATTTGTCTGATCTAGACCTTCCTGAGGGATATTTACCTTTTGCACCTGACCTTCTAACATCCCAACTGTAAACTTTATCTTATATACTATCTAGTGTTTGCTCATTCTGCATGGTAATTTGTACAGTTCTACTGATGGCATTACATTTGCTACTAGTTGGTTGTTACTACTACAGTAATTGTACAGTTCTACTGATTGCATTACATTTGCTACTACTTGGTTGTTACTACTACAGTAATTGTACAGTTCTACTAATTGCATTACATTTGCTACTACTTGGTTGTTACTACTACAGTAATTGTACAGTTCTACTGATTGCATTACATTTACTACTACTTGGTTGTTCCTACTGCAGTAATTACAGTTCTACGGATTGTATTACATTTACTGCTACTTGTTTGTACTGTACTACTGTTGAGTTTCTCCCTGAGTCTCCACTAGCTAATGGGACCTTACCTTGTATGGTTTCTTGATGCTGTAAAATAATCTGTTGTGCTACTTTTTTGCTGTTACTATGTTTTTTCTTTCTTTTGTTGCTATGTATCAATGTGGAGCTTTCCTCCTCGGGTTTCCACTGAAAATGGGCCTCTGGTCCAGTCGGACATACCCGGTCAATAAATGTAATAAATAAATAAATAAATAAATATCAACATCACTGGGGGGATTCAGTGACTGGTCCCAGCTTGCAGCTGTTGACAGTCTTTGTCATCCAGAGACCTTCCACATTAGCCTTGACTTCAGAGAATATATGTCAAACAGGAGTGGTCCCAGCACTGAGCCCTGTGCACACCACTACTAACTGGCCTCTTGATGGACCAGGATTCACCCACTTTAACCACAATTGCTATCCATCTGGTGATGTAGGGATTTATGCTCAGTTTCATGAATTTACTTATAATACCTGAGTGTAGAATTGTGTTAAATGCCTTGGCCAGGTCACAGTAGGTTATATGTACTGTTTTACCCTCCTTCATGGCCTCAGTATCTTTCTCAAAGGAATCCATCAGATTCAGTAGGCATGACCTGCTCTTAACAAAGCCAAATTGGGTTGTGTCTAGTGTTTGAAGGTTTCCTATGTCATTCTTTATCAGGTCCATGATTATTCTTGCCATGGCGTTACACATAAGACTATTCAAACTTATGGGTTTGTAATTTCCTGGGTCAGTAGATGGCCCACCATTGTGCAGAGGGATGACTGTTGGTGTCCTTCACTCTATCAGGGCAAAGTGAGTATAGAGGCTGTGGTTAAATAGAGATCATAATGGGCCTGGGAAGTCCTGATTTAAACTGTTTAAGAGGAATCTTGGTATTTCGTCAAGCCCCGTTGAAGCCATGTTTTTAGCTTTCGAGAGTGCAGTGGCAACCAGTTCATTGGTGATAATTGGTGGTAGAATGGTGGAGGGTATTTCTTGGGGGTGAACTGTGGGTTATGAGGAGGTGAAATTTGAGTTGAATATGTCAGCCAGCAGATTTTCTATATCTTCTGGCTGAGTAGAGGTGATGACATCTACAACTAATTCCACACATTGCTGGGTGTTGCCTTTAAGGCTGTGGACTTAACTGAAAATGCCTTAAGATTATCCTTAGCTTTGGAGGCTATTTTTAGCTCAAAGTCTGCTTTCAGAGACTTGACTAGTTCCCTGATTCACCTGTTTAGACTAATATGGGATGTTTTGCTCTGTTGTGCATGTTCCCTCTTACTTCTTGGCAGGATTTTCTTTCTTTTGTTGTATAACCTATTAGTACCAGGGGTCCACCAGGGTGACTTGTTTTCGCTGTTTAACCTGGGTTTATATCAATCTGGTACTGCTGTTTCTATGCAGTTCTTTATGTGGTCATACAGGGCTTTTGTGTATACCTCTGTATAGGTTTCTGAGATTTCTGAATTTGGGGCAGCTTGGAAACCAGCTATGCTGTCCCTTAATAGGGGTAATTTACCTTAAAAAAGTTCTTAAAATTATTAGGGATAGGTAGGGGGTTAGTTTTACTTTTATTTCAAGGGAGAAAGCTTTGTGATCTGATCTTACCAGTGACGACATCACACTGGGGGGGGGGGGTACAGCAAGCGGTGGGGGGGGGGTGCAGCACTCTCCCATATTTGCGATTACCAGAGCTAGGATATTTGTTCCTCTAGTAGGAGTGCAGACTAGCTGCTCCAGGGCATTTGAATTTACAAAATCACAAAATCTTTGGGCCTGCATGTCAGTGGTAGTGTATGCCTCCCAATTAATGGAGGGGTAGTTAAAATCACCCATGAGTATGGTATTGGACTGGATGATGAGTAATTCTAGTAATTTCAGGTATGATGTATGAGTTTCCTGGTCCATGATGGGGGAACTGTAGCTAGGAAGAATATGATAATGGCTTTTTCCCATGCTTAGTTGGACATGGATTAGCTCAAGCATGTTATTTTGTTCGATCAGCCTTGAGGCATGCTTATCCTTTATGTAGATAGATACACCACTGCCTTTTACTCTTTCATGTTCAATGGGTGGTTGAACATATGAAAGGCATTATAGCCATGCACTGTCTGAGTGCTTTCTGTGCCTTGACCAATGTTTTAGTAAATGCACAGATGTCAGCATTCTCCATGGTGAGGACAGCTTCTAGGGAATGAAATTTATTGTTGAGACTCCTAGCACTGAGCAGTAACACCTTTAACTTGTACTATGTAAGTTTTGTCATGTTGAAAGGTCTGTCTATTTGGCAATGGCTAGAAAAGGCACAATAGGGTTAGATAATGTTTTGGCCAATATCCAAAAGCCAAGAGGTGACAGGTGGACAACATCCCTGGCAAACCAGCGTGATTTGTCAACCATGTCCTCCCAGGCTGACAAGTATTGGACTCCTTTGGAATGACAGCAGTAGCTAAGTCAATTGTTACATTCTATCATTTTCTGCTGGTATTGTGGCATCATCCTTGGAGATGGTACAATGCTGCTCAGTGTTAGGCTCATACCTGCCTGGGACAAACATTCCGAGAGCTCAATCATGTCTCTCTTCATATAGTCCAAGGAGGTACATCTCAGGTCATTCGCACCCACATGGACTATAACTGAGTCATACTGGTACGTAGAGGTAAGTCACCTGAGTGCTTACATGATCTGGTGGATCCTGGCCCCTGAGAGCCATCTAGCTGTGACCTTCTCCTTATCCAGCCTGGTAACAGGGACATCAGTGGGTCTCACAATGGAGTCTCCTATGACTATAATATTCGGTTGTGGAGTGTTTCAGATTGTGGGCTTGGTAGTTGAGACACAATGAGATGTGGCTTTATGTGCTGTGATGAGAACTGTCTTGTTTCTGTGCATGCAGAGCTTATGAGGACTGTACCTGTGAAGCCTTTGAGATTTGGGTAAGTTATATGTGAACACCCGCATTTATGGGTCTGTGTGTATGATCCTTTGTGGGTGTGGTGAGTGATATGTGTAAGTCGTTGACAACCTATTTGTTGCTCTTTGTGTCTGTATGTGAGAGTCTAGCCTCCAGTGACAATGTGTAAGTACATCTCTCATAAACTGTATTTGTCTGTTCGAGAATTAAGTGGTTGTCAGTGTACATAAGGTAATTGCTACATTGCCTCAGGATGACGATGTCCACAAAGCTAGAAGCAGAGATAGCACTGAAGTGGCACTCCATGGTTGCAGGTCCTAATGTATGCTTGCAAGGGATAGGTATGGAGGGTGTTTGTAACCAGACATGGAAAGGGTGCCTACTTGGTGTAATCTGCAGCTAAACTAACCAGCAATGCTGCCCAGTACCCAAACTAGATGCTTTCTGAGCAGCGATAGTCCTAGGTGCTATAACAAGGTAGGTTATACTTAAATAGTCCTAACTAAATACATAAATGCTGCTCACCATGCAAACTTTTTGCCCAGTGAGTAACACAGGACTGAGATAAAGTTCCGAGGTGGTTTTTATAGGGAAATTCAATTTCTGGTGACTGCATATATACAAGACTCCAGTAACTACTGCTGTGCAAAGAGCAACTTCACACAAATGCAAGTTTTATATACACTCACAAAAGAGCAAATTTTACACTAACTATGCCCTAAGGTCAATAGGTCAATCAGGTAAGCTCACAATGAGCTTTCCACCAGCAATTCCTGGTTAAGCGAGGTGAAGTAGGTCCTCTCCTGCCACAAGAGTGCAGACTTTGCACCTCTTAACTTAAAATGACTGGTTTGGAGCCCAAATGTTAAGGAACCTCAAACAGATCCCTAATACTAAGAAACACTAGATACAAAGTATTTCAGAGCAGAACAGCATCCTTTACAGCAGTTTGAAAATGCAACTTTAAACTTTAAATAATTGCATAAAAATAGCTCAGTACACTTTCACAGTATAATGAAAATAAGCAATATAAGTACAAAATGATACTTAATTTTATTTGTCTTGCCAAGGATAGCATCAGATGTTAGCAAAATCTCTCAAAGTCTCTGGCATCATTGCCAAGAGATGGTCAGCTCTGGATAAATGAGCCAAGACTCATGGCTTATATATCATTAGAAAAAAGAAAGTTTTATACTAACTATGCTCTAAGGCCAATCAGGCAAGCACACAGTGAGCTTTCCACCTGCAGTTCCCAGCTCAGATAAATAAAATCAGACCTCTCTTGCCACAAAAGTGCAGACATTGTCCCTTTTGTTGTAAGATGACTGATTTGCAGCCCAGGTGTTAAGAAACCACAAACAGATGCCTAATACTAACTAAGAAACACTAGATACAATGTATTTCAGTGCAGAACAGCAGCCCTTACACCACAAAGAGATGCCTAATACTAACTAAAAAACACTAGATACAATGTATTTCAGTGAAGAACAGCAGCCCTTACACCACAAACAGATGCTTAATACTAAGAAACACTAGATAAAATGTATTTCAGTGCAGAATAGAAACCCTTACAGCAGTATGAAAAAAACAGAACAGTAAACTTTCACAGTATAATGAAAATAAGCAATGTTTCTAGATGTTTGCATCTATACAGAGCACTGGCATAGACAGCAGCTTCATGCAAATGTGCTGAGTTTATACCACCACTAGAAATACAAAATACTGACTACTGAGCCCAGTAGCCAATAAAACAATTACATTTAGAGACCTTATGTGTGCTTCCCAACTCAGGTAGACCAGGCAAGCACGTATTACTGTTAGATAAATAATCCCAGTCCTCCTAATGTAAAAAGACAATAAAAGAGTGTCCAGAGTGAAATGGTACCGCAAACAAATTAAACTTAAGAAAGGCAATAAGTAATTCAAGATAACAGCAGTGTGCTTTAAACAGCTTATAAAAGTGTGATTATTCAATAAAAGCACTTCACTTTGTAGAAATGAGCCAAGAGCCACTCAATTGTGTAGAATTTATAAAGGCACTAAAAACAAGGTAAGCTGATTAATAAGCCCTCCAGCCAATAAAACAACTACATGCAGGAATCTCTAATGTGTTTCCCCAACCTTTAAAGACCAGGCTACCACCCACTGCCACTAGGTGGCACATTCTCTGCCCTCTTGTTGTAAAAACACAGAAAATAACTTGCTAGAATGTAAAAATACACTATGTTATCCAACAGCTAGTTAGATAATGAATTCAAAGTAAATCACCAAAGCAGGCAATGAAATGCAAAATGTACCTTTTTTTTTCAAAATAAGCACAAGGAAAGGCAAATGAATAATTCAGGATATCAACAACAGTGTAGAAAGGGATGAACGTATGAAGTTCAATTTGCAATAAGGGTAGGCAGCTTAAAATCACAAAGTTTAAAAGATCAAGGAATGGGAGGGTAGGAAGAAAACATAGCCAGCAGGAAGTCACCAACAGTGCTTTTAGTTCTTGCAGGCCCTGAGGCTTATCAGAGAAGACAATACCATAGATATACTCTGTGTATTTCAGTATCATTCAATCTAAATAAGCATTTGAAATGTGCAGCCTAGGTAATTTAAGTGTCTATCTGGCACACAGAACAAAAACAGCAGGCCAAGTGGATTTTTTCAGAACAGAAAACAAAATGGAGCAGGTAAAACAGAAAGCAGCTCTATCAGTTTAAGCAACTCACAGACAAAAAAAGATTACTTTTCTCACCAGCAGGGAGTCACCAACAGTGCTTTTAGTTCTTGCAGGCCTTGAGTCTTTCCAGAAAAGACAAGGCCACAGATATACTCTGTGTATTTAAATATCACTCAAGAAACAAAGTCACCAATGAAAAAAAGCACTTGAAATGTGCACCCTGGATAATTTATGTGTCTATCTGCCACATAAAACAAAAATACCAGGGCAAGCAGATTTCTCAAAACAAAAAACAAAATGGAACAGGTAAAACAGAAAGCAGCTCTATCGGTTTAAGCAACTCACAGACAAAAAAGAGATTTCTTCTTTTCTCACCAGCAGGCAGTCACCACCAGTGCTTGCAGTTTTTGTAGGGTTTGAGTCTTATTAGAAAAATTATCAATCTATTGATATGAATCTTTCTCTAGCTTCCTTGTGGTCACCCATGTTTAAAATGGTTTTGCATCATCTAAACAAAGACTAGTAAACAATAGTTAAAAAAATCATGATTGCAATACAGAAAGGCAGGTTTACTAAAGAACTATATATAACTATTCAAAGTTTTGATATTCTGACAATATTGGTATATAAGTGTTGAGATTATTGGCTATTGGTATTCATCATGTAGTACATATTAATTACAAACCGTGGAAGACATCATTTATTTTAATTGAAAAAAAAACATTTTGTACCAACACACCAGTGTTATACAGCAAATATACAACAGTAAAAAACATTTTGTACCAACACACCAGTGTTATACAGCAAATATACAACAGTAAAAAACATTTTGTACCAACATACCAGTGTTATACAGCAAATATACAACAGTAAATAACTTGACATGGTTATTTATACTGCACATAAAAAACATTTAGTAAACAGGTGGCACAGTTGTTACAGATGAATGTATAGCAAATAGCAGATAAATTGCATGAAATGAAAGTTAATGAAAATTAATTTATAAGCATGTTTAATGCAAAGTAAGGTGCCCTGTGCACATACATGTGTAATTATGAGAGTAATTATTTAATAATTACTGGGGATGTCACTGTTAGTTTAAAGAATGGGTGACCTATACATCACCACTCTTAAAGGAGAATGAGCATTCTCTAGCAGGGTGTTAATGTACAGGTAATAACCACTGAAAAACAAGTCTTTTTGCTGTTTAGTGAGTGTAACATTAAAAAAAAAAAAGTGAGTGTGTGTTTATGTCCATGTATGTGAGTGTATGCATGCATGAAAGTGAGAATGAGAGAGATCGAGCCATCAATTTACACTTGCTAAACAGCACTTCTCCCATTTAGTGAGTGTAAAATAAAAGAAACATTAAAAAAGAAAGAAGGAAAAAAGAAAAGTGTGTGTGTGTGTGTGTGTGTGTGTGTGTGTGTGTGTGTGTGTGTGTGTGTGTGTGTGTGTGTGTGTGTGTGTTTACGGATTCACCTCAGAATCTCGAAATTCCAAAACATTGCATTTTATATGATTGAGAACTTTCAGAATATCAGAATTCCGAAAAAAATAAAAAAATAAAACATTATTTAAATGTTTCTGCAGGGGGGCAAGCCCCTCTGCACCCCCACACCCCCACTACTTAAATATTCCACCTCCAAGATCACACTACAGCAAGGAAATGGGAAATATCTAATAATACTGTACATTGTTTTTATCATGTTTATCTTTCTTAGTATTTTTATTGATCTGTTCTCTCTTCTATACTCTTCTAACAGTGACACTTCTTATCTTAATTGCTTTAAAGTTTTCTCCATTCGATACTTCTGGGATGGTATTCAATGTCTCCCCTTCCTTTCACTTACTACTTTTATCTGCTATTAATTTAGCTGCAAAGTAATATATCCTGTTTACTTTTGTTATATTGCATGGATCTCTATGTATAGTCCTAATTACTGTGTTCATTTGTTTTATCAAACTTCTAACTTTTTAGGATTTATTGACCTTCTGCAGTCTATTTCTTTCATTGATCTTAACATGTCTATCTCTATTATTTATTTATTTATTTATTTTATTTAACATTTGTTGACCGGGAAAGTCCGACTAGGTTCCACAGAGCCTGTTTTCAGCAGAGGCCCGGGGAGAAATGCTCCAGATGCATGTCTTTGGAATGTGGGAGGAAACCGGAGTACCCAGAGGAAACCCACACGAACACAGGGAGAACATGCAAACTCTACACAGAAGGCACCAGAGAACCTCTTGCTGTGAGGCGACAACGTTAACCGCTGCACCACTGTGCCGCCTATTAAATCAAGCAACTCTTCTCTTGTTTTCTTCTAAACTAATTGCACATTTTTTGTTCTCCATTTTCTGCGGGAATTCTGTAGAAAGTTCTATAGCATCTTCCTGTGGCACATTCTCTGCAGTTCCTGCGCCATCCGTTGCTCTGTCATATGGGAAGTCACTGGCCTATCACTCCTCAAAATTGACTGCATCAGAGTTTCCACAGTTTCCTGTTCCTTCCCTTGCTGTCCCGCTTCAAGTAAATGTTTATAATGGTTTCCTGTGGAAGGATCCAAAATATCTTCATATGGCAACTGACCAGTTGCTTCCCATTCCAGTGGCTTCTCCTTAATTTGAATGTCTATTGCTCTATGCTGCTGTGGTGCTTTCTGAGTTAGATTTTCTACACTGAATCCTTCACTTTGCATGTACTCCATAACCTCCGTTTTTGTTTCGTTAACTTCTCCATTACTAATCTTCTTTTCTGCTTTTCCTCTTTGTCTTCTTATTTTTTGTACTGTAAAGTTTTCCAAATCTGGATTCCTTTGCCTGTACTTCTCTTCAAAAATCTTTGGTGCTGCTCTTTTTGTATTGGTTAGTTTTGCTTTCTCCTTTGCATAGATATTACACCATATTAAATCTCTTTTTCTTTCCCATGTCCATATTTCTTCTTCAGATGTCTCCTGAGCTTCCTGTTTTCCTTACTTTGGGGACTCTTTCCTTCATGCTGTGATGTAACCTGTGTTAGACCTTCTACATCAAATCCTTCACTCCGCAGGCACTCCGTAACTTCAAATTCTATTCTTTTTTAACTTCTACTTCAGTAATCTTCCATTCTACATCTGCTCTTTGTGATATTACTTTTTTATTGTGAAAGTTTCCATATCTGGATGCCTTTGCATATATTCCTCTTTGAATATCTTTGGGGCTGTTTTTTTTTTTTGTATTGATTAATTTGGCTTTTGACTTTGCATAAATATTTAACCATATCAAATCTCTCTTTCTTTCCCATATCCATATTTCTTTGTTATCCTTTTCAAACATCTCTCGGTTTTGATGTTTATATTTCCGCACTTCCTCAGATGCTTCTTTTTCCAAACAGTTCAAAGTTTCTTGGTCTATACAATGTTTTTTACAAATCTGTTGTATTAATGAACACAATGCTACATTGATTCTAGTACAGTAATTATTACATTGTTAAGCAGTGGTTCATATTTACAGAATACAAGGATTTGCAGTATATCTTCATTACAGTACACATAGCCATGTTTCCATAAGGTGGAAATGTAATTAGATATACAAAGTTAGTTAATGAAAGGTAGAGTAGTAAAGTAGTTCCTACGGTGTCTTCAACTTAAAGACTGTGAGTTGTTAATCAGGATTAGTACAAGACCATATCCATTTATTAATTAGGTGGGCTTTAAGGATTTTTTTTTATTTAGTGCTGAGTGTTGTGGTTATTATATTTTGGGGCAGTGTGTTCCAATGTTTGCTGTGGTACTGGAGTACAGGGATTTACCAGCTGAGTTGTTGGCTATTGTGATCTTTATTAGTGGTTTGTTTGTGGAACAAATGACTCAATTAGTAGAGTGGGCATGGAGAAGATTTTGAAGGGCAGGAGTTTTCTCAGGTTGATAGAGTATTTGGTGGACCATTATCAGTTGATTGTATGCAAGAAGGTTGGACAGTTCTAGCCAATTCAGTTGTCTTAGTGCCAGACAGTGTTGAGATCTAAAGGTAGATTTGGTGGCAAACTTAGCGATTTTATTGTAGCAGGTTCCAAGCTTATTTAGGTTGGATTTCTTTAGGTTAGTGAGAATGAGAGATGTGTAAAGGAGAGTGGAGGCAAAGTGAGTTCTAGCTATGGTGGCCTTTGTGTGGTATGTTAAAAATTGTTTATTTAGATATAGAAGTCCAAGATTTTTGTGGACTTTCTTTATTGTCTGGACTACATGTATACTGAATTTTAAGTTACTATCAACTTGACACCCCAAGAAGTTTAGGACTGGATACTGGGGAAATTATTGTGTTGTTTGCTGATGAGATATAGAAGGGGGGTGAGTCTGTGGCTTTTGTGGCAAGGAATAGCATGAGTTTTGTTTTGTTGGGGGTTTAAGATGAACTGAGCATTGGCTAGCCATGATTCTGTTGAAGAGAAGGACAGTTGCAGAGCATATTATTGTAGAGGCATCCGCATACTGGACAAGGACAGCATGTAAAGTAAAAATATGAAGAGTGTTAGTAAAGAATGTCAAGAGGAGAGGACCTAAGATTGACCCCATGTGGAGCACCAAGTCTGACAGGTAGAAGTGGAAACAGCTTATGTTGTCATTTCATAGCCTGCTGGTGCCCGGTTAGGTAATCCTGAAACCATAAGGGTGTGGACTGGTACTAGGAGGAGACTTTAATTGTACCTTAGAAGCTTCTGAAACCACCAGGAAGTTTTTTTGCATAGCAACTATTTCAAAATCCTTAAAAAGATGGATTGATTCATTTCATTTAATAGACACTTTTAAAGTAAAAGATGATAAATCCTTACTATTTTCCCATAAAGACCATAGATTTGGAACACAAACCAGAACAGACAAATTATTCGTAGCTCAAGATTTAAAAACAAAAATCCTCAACTTCTCAATAGCTCCATGCCCCTTCTCAGATCATGACTCTCTGATAATGAAGCTCCAAATAAAGTTTAAACCTTTAATCCTCTCAACAGAATTCCATAATATATCATGAAAATTAAAGAATTCAGACCCTGGATGTTGGAAGAACTACAATTATTTCTTGAAATAAAATATACAGCAGAAATCAGTAGAGTCATGGTTTGGGACTCGTTAAAAGTGAATTTATTTAGTAAGACCCTTAGCTGGTACAAAAACAAAGTTAGAGAGTGGGAATCTGAATCATTAGACTTGCAAACCAGACTCTTTTCAGCAAAATCTAAAAAAATCAGAATTGTCCAGAAGTGAAAAAAAGAAACAGAGGAATTAAATAAAAAATATAATGAAATTCTAACACACAAAACTTGTCTAGCATTGGAAAAATTAAAAATAAACTCATTAGCCACCTCCCCCAGATATCTACATAACTTATCTACAAGAATTAAAATACAATCTAAAGTAAATAACATTAGTAGTATATATCATGAAAAGAAAGGGAAAAAGTATCAGATATAGGAGACATCCTTGAAGCATTTCGGTTCCATTATATGGGAAACTTCAAAAAAAAAGATTTAGATACCAACCAAATAAACTTAGATACAAACCTTATCAATATAAAAAAGTCCAGAAAACTTAAAAACTAGACGTACAAAAACCTATATCCTACAAAGAAATTGTTGGAAAAAATAAAAGAAAGTAAATCTAACAAAGCTCCAGGGATAGATGGTATAATTACGGACATTGACAAACTCTTCCCTTCAACAGTAATCTCCCTTTTTCATAAAACTTGGCTAGAAGTCCAGTCTGAAGCAAAAATACCACCCTTGTGGAAATATTCTCTCATAACACCAATTCTAAAAGATAATAAACCATCAGACCTTTTCACCTCATACAGGCCTATATCATTACTGAATAATGATTACAAAATATCCATGTCAATCCTAGCTGACAGAATGAAAATCCCACTTTCAAAGACAATTAGTAATGACCAAACTGGATTTTTTATATAACAGGCACACACATGATAATATTAAAAGGATACTTACTCTTATAGATTATGTGAATAAAGAAGATAGAGAAACACTTGCAATCGGATTAGACATAGAAAAAGCCTTTGATTCCCTCAACTGGGAATATCTATTTAAAACTTTAGCATTATTTGAATTTCCTCCTCCCTTCATCTTATTACTAAAAAACTTATATATTAATAACTTAGCCTACATTAAATTAGGTAATTTCACCTCAGAATCTATCCATATAACGAAAGGTACTAAACAAGGATGCCCCCTTTCTCCTATTTTATTTGCTTTGGCTATAGAAATACTTGCAGAAATAATACACAATAATCCAAGAATAAAAGGAATAGAAGTCTATGACCAGTACATGTCTAAAATAATGTTTTTTACTGATGATATTTTATTAACCCTATCAAACTCCAGTGAGTCATTAGGAGAGCTAGAAGACGTAATGGAGAAATTTTGCAAGATTTCAGGTCTACACTTTAATAGATCAAAATCAAAATTTCTATTTTTAAATAAGAAAAAAGAACTGCAAGTTACAGATAAATCCATCATAGGAAAACAAGAAGTTACTCTAAATTATTTAGGAATAGTGTTATGCAAAAATATAAACAAAACAATATTAATAAATTATAAAAACATTATTGAAACAATAAAAATATATATAGAAAAGTGAACAAAATTATATTAACTTTTGAAGACAGACTGCAATTAATGGTGTTAATGAAGGGTAACAAGGCAGTAGTAGTGCTATGCTTAGGCCAGAAACCATGCTGAGTATCGGATAGAAGATTGTCAGTTAAGAGATAGTTTAGTAGTTGGGCATGGATACATCTCTCTAATATCTTAGATAAAGCTGATAAGATTGCAATTGGGTGGTAGTTAAGCAGCTCTGTAGAATTACTTCTTTTATGCAGGGGAGGCTGATATGTGATATTTTCCAGATTGTAGGCACTTTTTGTTCTAAGATGCATCTGTTGATAAGGATGGATACAGGGTATGAGATGGCATCAGCAGAGATTTTGAGATATTCTGCTGGCAACTGGTCAGCACTAATGTTATTGTTTTAAATTTTTTTAGGCATTTTTTTTCTAATTTCTGTAGGGACAGCTTGAAAAGAAAAGTTATTGCTATCTAAGTTAGAGGTTAATTGGGATATAGGTGGTGCAGAGCAGTTATTAGTTGTGAGGACTAAGAGGGACTCTGTGAAGTATTTATTAAATTGCACTTCAGTACTATCTGTATTGTTGGTAGTTGGGGTAGGTGTGCTAGATTGCCCTGGTTGTAGTATTATTTAATACTGTCCAGAATTTGTGAGGATTATTTAGGTATTTTGTTTGGCTGTTCTTGTAATAGTTTATTTTGTATTGTCTGATTTTACATTTGGCTTTATTTCTTACTGCTTAGTAGGCTTGATGATGTGGGGGGGGGGGGGTTGTTATCCTGACAGTTTTTCCAAGATTTGTCTCTTGTTTTTAGAAGTGACCTTGTTTCTTTGCTTAACTAAGGTGCATAGGTAGGTTTAACTCTTATTGTCCTTTCAGGGGCCAGTTTACCCAGGATATTTATGAAAGTGGAATTGAGAAAAATCTACAGCTTCATCTAGTGGGAGATATTTGAGGGGTGACCAGTTCATTAGGGGTGAAATTTTCTGTGTTACAAATGTGTTGGTAAGTATTAAGTTTCAGTGGATTTATACAATGTCTTAGGAAGTAGGTTGGGGCATGGTCACTGAGGGTGTCAGGAAGACAACCAGAGTGAGAGAAGAGAGTGGGTCTATTTGTAAAAAAAACAGTCCAGGAAGGACTGTCTGTTGGATGTTATGTCTATTCTAGTAGGGAATTGAATTAATTGTGAGTAGCTGTAAAGATTTATGTAATTAGTAGGGTCTGAGAGTTACAGGTGTACCAATCTAAATGGAAACCACCCATTATGATTGTTTCTTGTGGTAAGGAATTTGATGTCCACTGTAGTCCTTTGTAACTTATGAAAACTGATGTGTAGGAATGCTGTTTGAAATGGAAATGTTTAAGTGTCCATATATTGTAAACATTACATGTCACATGATACTGATTCATCCAATTGCTTACTACATGTAGTCATATGACTATAATTTAAGTAGATGTTGGCACAATGTGAGTAACAACTGGCAAATACATACTGTTGGAAAAGGCTGTACATAACTTCACATAACTTCACATGATAATAGATCAAGCAGCTGCTGGTGTTATTGAGTGGTGTATAATACAATCCCATTGCACAATGGTAAAAAACGTTTAAACTTTGATGGGTACTTGTACCACCTAGAGAGATGAAGTAGGGATAGAAACTATTGGTGTTACACTATAAAAGTGTATTACAAGGATAAATCTAGTACAAAAGCAAGTGAAGTTTCAGAAGAGCTAGAGAAATATTCTTCCTATCATTGTAGGCCTGATCCAGTGAGTGAGCCTATGTGTGTGATTAGGGAAGCCATTAAGGAAGGGGCCTCACCTGCTAAAAAGTCTCAGAGGTATTAGCCAGTTGCCAGCATGTCACAACATACAGTAACTCAGCTGCACAACAGTAAATCACTGAGACACACAGTTTAGGCAAATCAGGCAGGGCAGTCGCACTGTAAAAGATGAAGAGCTCAGTGACTTAAAATTACTAAGACCTGGCATGCTACCACTCAACACTGATGCATTCATCATTAGATGAACTGAAGCATATGTTAGTAATCACTGTTGTTTTAATAAAAACACGAATTTGATCATTTTCTGTCGGTCTCCATTTGTAATAATAGATGGTACTATTCTTTATCAACACTTCTGACTGTATGCAGCTGTACAGAGTGCATGCAGGGATAGGAACAGCTGATGAAAGTAAGGCAATCCATGTTGTGTATGAAAATTTAGCAACTAAATCACAGCAAGGTTATAATATTTTTGAATGCTTTATTAGAACTTTGTGATAAAAGTGATCTGATTGTCTCATTCTCTATGACATTGTCTGATCAGGAAGGGAGACGTCAGTAGAGCAGGAATAACCTAACCAAAGGTTGTTTGCTGCACCCCTGCGAAATTATGTGGCATCAGTTGTAAAAACTCCATCTAGCTGCATAGTTTGGCAATGCTACACTATTCCCATACTATCCCAAATGATATAGTGCTACTTTCCAAGTTGTTAGGAATGATGTAACAGAATATGGGAAAAATTATAGAATTTCATGAATAAGAACTACAGAAGTAGAAGGTCTAGAAGATATATAACCCAGAAAACATGTTCTGCACATCTTCCACCATTATTTGATATTCCATTCTGGAATACATGCACTTTTGGGCATGTGACATCAGAACTGTGACGAAAGTTGACATAAACACCTAAAAAGATTAATGGTCAGGAAAGCATTCACTACAGGTGGTATCCAAAGAGGTATGCAGATGAAGGAAAATCAGGACGAAGATGACATTATGCAGAGAATATTATCTGGAATGTCTTCATCACCCAAGAGGAGACAGCTTATTAACAGACAAAAGATTTAGGAGAGTATCGAACAGAAGGAAAGAATTTGCCACATGGTAGTTAGTGAAAGCTCTTCATTTTAAAGGTACCTCTATGGTTGTTCACTATTTTAAATGACTTTTCATTTTCCTTACTTTCTCCGCATTTTATGGTTATATGTGTTCTTGTCACTGCGGATAACACTTTCCGAAGCTGTGCCATGTAATTTTCCTACACAGTATTGCAGACTGTGTAACATCACAGTACACCTATGAGATACAACCGATGTAATTCCTCGCAGCCTCTCTTACATACAGCCATGTGTGCATCAGAAAGATGTAAAACATGAATAAACATTATTTATCTCCCTTTAATAGCTTATACCTTGTGTGCTGCAGTGTGTGTTATGAACACTGATGCAATTACTTATCAGGATTTATAGTTTAACAGAGTTCAGTTGTGGACTGCATGTGGTAGGGTTTAAACACCATGTACATATCTGGTACATTTCAGTCAGCACTTGTTTGGGGAAAAAAGTGAACACTTAATTTTTGGAATCATTCACAATATTTATAGTTTGATATTCTGGTCTTCAGATGCACAAATTTGACCTTGTCTTCTACATTATTTATATCTTTGACCTTGTAATACTAAACTGTTTAAAATGTCATCAATCAGTGGGTCAAAAATAATGTGAACTGCTATTAGAGACAGAGCAGTGCATTTAAAATAATTATGCCAAAATAGTATGCTGTTACATTAAAAACAATAAGAGGTAATAATTCACTGTCTGAAGTTTCTTTTCATGGCATGTCTGTCCCCCTGCTATTAAAGTAAACAAAACATTGCATTTTTGACAACACAATTGTAAATTGCAGTCTTTCCTATTTAGCATGTTACTGCATGAAAATTCATCTTCCAGCCATTTAATTCTGGCAAATTTTATGTCTCATTTCAGCTGTATAAAAACAGAGGAAAACACCTTAGAATGGAGATGTTCACTGTATGCGCATTCTCACACACAGACACACACACACACACACACACACACACACACACACACACACACACACACACACACACACACACAGATATCTTTTCACTCTGTTGTATTTTGAATTTACTTTTTTTACAGTTATTGACCAGGTAGGTGAGCTGGACTTTGGACTCCAGCCAAATGCCAGGCCCAATGTGCATGCAGAAAAGTATTCATATTTGAAGTGTGAGAGTCACATATTGTAGAATTCCCGCAGTGAAATGTAGATGAAAAAAATTATTCACGGATACACTTCCATACAGAATTTGTGTTTGACAGGACGTAAAGCAGTACAGGTAGATTTTAAGATGCCATGTAGGTATGGCATAATAGATGTATCACAAAAGTCATTTATTGTGAAATAATTGTTATATGACTACATAAACATATAATTAAAATCTACAAACTAAGTCACACATTGCCAAAACTTCAATAACGTGGAAAGAAGAGCAAGCAAATCCAAAAGATATATAAAGTGTATTTAATAAACAAAAACAAATACAATTAAGCACTTTTGTCTCACTCAGGAGACTTCATCAGAATGCACATATACAGTTTCCACTTCCTTTTATACCACCAATGTCTTTAGCAATTAAATAATAAAAAAGTAGTGTCAATTGGAACTAAAGTGTTTTTTTTTAATTTAAAAAGACACACACAGTATTCAGGCAATTCATTCCTACATAGATTCAACATACCTTAAACCCAATTAAATTAACTTTAAAAATAATAGTAAATAATCCTCTCACTTAAAACATTATAAATCGCCTGTTCTTCTTTCCACTTTGCTGAAATTTTGGTTATTGGTTTTGAAGTGGAAACACCCTGGTTCATAGGTTCATAGGTTCATACTAGGCTATCTGCCCTAGGGCATTTATAAGCCTAGCCAGAGTATGTTTGGCTTTCACCACCCATTTTAAATTAATTTTGCTATGCCTTTTTTCGAGGTTAGTATACTGTGCCTCTGTCTAACAGTGACACAGAAGTGATACCCGGGGTAAACCTACGATCTCCCATCCACTCATCAAGATTCCTCTTGAAAAGAGTCAATGAGGGACTCTGCCTAACCTGGACTGGGATTTTATTCCAGAGTGAAGGGAGCCTCTGGGTTATGAATCTGTCCCTCCAGCATGTCCTATTTATTTCAGTGCTGAGGTTCAAGTCTCGGCGTGTAGCTCGATGAGATTTGGATTTTTTGAGGTGCAGCATGTCCCTTAATTCCGGGTTGGACATGGCCTTATACGTCAGGCACAGGTCACCTCTGAGCAGGCGGTATGCCACTGAGTAGAGCTGGAGTTTCTTTAACAGGGCAGCATATGGCATCTGTTTGAGCCCTTTGATCCTCTTGGTGAGGTACTTTTGGGGTCTTTCCAGTTGCTGCAGGTGTTTGGTAAGGTACATCCGAAAAGGGGCATTGTACTCAATTATGGGCCTGATGAGGGATGAGTAAAGAGGCACGATGACCTCCCCTAATCTAGATGTGAATCCCTTCATGATTAGGTGGGCTATATAAAATGTTTTTCTAACCACTTTGGCCACGTGGTTGTCAAATGAGAGATTGCTATCAACTTGGGTCCCCAGGTCCCTAATTACTTCTTCTGTACTTAATGGATTACCACCTATGTGGTAATTTGTGGGCACTTTGTTTTTGCCAAAGGGATGACTATACACTTTTGGCGTTTAGCTTGAGGCCATGGCTCTGGCACCAGTTGTCTGTTTCTACGAGGCCCTTTTGGAGGATGCTTGTGTCGGCTGGAGAGTCGATTATGGCGCCCAGTTTGCAGTCATCTGCGAACTTGGTCAGCCACAGTCCTTCCGTGTTGGCCTGTACCTCCGAGAAATATATACCAAACAAGAGAGGTCCCAGGACTGAGCCTTGTGGGACGCCACTTGTAACTGGTTTGGAGTCTGACATGGCTCCAGCAATTCTAACCATGTGGGTTCTGTCCTTGAGCCAGTTTGCAACCCATCTAGTGACATAGGGGTTTATATTTAAGCTGGTGAGCCTATCTATAATGCCCGAGTGGGGTATTGTATCGAAGGCTTTTGCGAGTAAAAGAAAACCACAGTGAAAAACTTCTCTAAAGCAAATTTCACACTGCTCAAAACCGAGGTGGAATCCTTCAAAGCCCCCGGGCCTGTGGAAAATATGGCCCAGACCGCAGAATCCTTTATAAATGCATTCTATGAACACCTTCAGGACTGCATGGATCATGCAATCCCAAATAAAACCAAGACCCAATCCTCCAAAGGCAGACGACCTCTCTGGTGGACCCCAGCCATAAACAAACTATACAATAGAAGGAGGAAGCTACTACATGATAGAGCAAAATCCCAAAAAGGGAAGGCATCTCTGATCAGTATTAGCAAAAAACTAAGGGCACTCATAAAATCGTTAAAGGCCAGCTTTGAGAGAAAAATTGCACAGGACACTAAGGATAATCACAAGGCTTTCTTTAGTTATGTTAGGAACCTGGGTGGGAATTCCCAGATATGCTCAGAATTAGTCCAAAATGACAAAAAATACACTGATCCCACAGACATTGCCAACATCCTAGCTGACAGGTTCAGCACAAACTTCTCCCCCCCCCTCCCCACCAAAAGGGCAAATATCTATCCCAGCAGAGTGACATCTCAGATGCTCAGGTGGGAGCCGCCCTCTCCAAAGCAAAAAACACAGCATCAATGGGTTGATTAAGTTGCCTTAAAATACTAAAATAAATCAGAGCAGGACTTTAAACTGTAGGAACACTGACACTAAAATGGTTAAATTATTTCAGTTTCTCTGCTATGTACATGCAGGAAGGAGAGATTTTATTATAACAGTAAATTCCTAGTTGATCTGTCTCTGAATTATAATGTTGTCTGTTCTGCTTAATTTTCACTTGTGCCATAATGTTCACTGAACAGAAGGACAGGAACTGAACCCTGGCCTGACATAAGGAAACTTATCACGGGTATTCGCATCTGTCAACTACACAGAGCTCATGTAAGTAATACTACTGCTGCCTCTCTAGTTTATGTGCCCCAAATATTAATTATTAAAAATAACAATGATCATTTCCAGCATTTTTTTTTCTCTTTTAGGAGAAAGACGAGGAAGAATGCTACTTCCCAATTCCCAAATTAATTCACAGATCATAATTTCAGGGGACTGAGACTGTTCTAGACCCAAAAACATGTTTTTTTTTTCACCACCATTATATTATATTCTGAAATCAGTGGAATTCCAAGATGACATTCCTTAGTCAGTCGGAAGCACTCCTGTGTGCTCCTTAAGCCCATTTCCCACACATATATTTCATTGTGTCTCCCCGTCCTCATGTCATTACAACACCACACTGAGTTGTATTTCTGACCAAATTATTAATGCCATGATAAAATCATAATGCAATATTTATACTGTCATGATTTGTTTCCCATTATACATGTTCTATTTCCCCGTCTAAAGTTACGATGAGTGAATACATTATTTTCATTCACGTTCTCAAACATTCTTTTCAACTCTCACAGAAAAAAAACAGATCGAATTCGGGCGAAAATGACAATAAACCACAAAAGAATTTTGGAAAGGGGGAGTCATAATATTTGACAACTTGAATTATATAGGTGAGATGATGAAACTTCTTTATGTTAACAATAAATATTTGGTGGGTTCTAGAAATTAAGTTTATGTGTCATACAGCAAAATTGATCTCTACCCAGATGATGGGTTGTTACAGCACTTGTTTGATATTAATACATAATTTTTTTTTAAATCCTAAATCCTTTATAGCAAGTATATTTGGTATACCTAAGGTACACAAAAATATTAACCAGCACCGCTTCAGGCCTATAGTCTCAGAGAGAGGATCGAAAACTTATCCTTTTGCAGTCATGGTAGACAGACTATTAAAACCTATTCAGAGTATTAACACCCATATGATTAAAGACTCATGGGACTTCTTAGGTAGATTAAAACCTGAGTTATGGACTAACAATCGTATATTTTTGAATATAGATGTAATAGATTTGTTTTCTGTTATTCCCCAAGACATTGGGTTATAATTGTTCCACGAAGCCCTACTCAATGTTGCCTTTTTATCCCCTAGAGAAGTAAAATTAATTTCAGAATGTATGGAGATTATTTCAGATAATAACTACATTTGGCTTGAGGGGGAGATTTTTAAGCAAAAGAAAGGGTAACAATGGAGCCGCTTGTGCCTGCATTTTCGCAAACTTGTTAATGCGTTCATGGGAGATCAAATATATCTTCCCCTCACCTTTTTCTCAATATATTAAATTATACCTCAGGTTTCTTGATGATGTTTTTATTTCGTGGGCAGGTGACCACAATTTAATAATTGATTTTTTTTTTTTGCTTACATAAATTGAATTACTTCATTCCACAATTTACATAACAAAGTGACAATAGATAGATTACTTACTTGGATACCACTATAATAAAGGGACTGAATGTTTTTTCATCTAATATATACAGGAAGCCCACATTTTCTAACAGTTACTTACATTTCACAAGTAACCATCCATATCAACAAAAGAGGAGTTTAGTAAAGGGACAGTTCATAAGACTGGCCTCTATGACCTCCGAGAAGGAGGCGTTTGATTTGGAGAGTTTCAAATCGGAAAAGATGTTTATTGAAAGGGAATATCTGCACAATATGGTATGAACAATCAGTGATGAAATAGAAACTGGGTGGGGGGACCAAATATGTTCCCCTTTTGGGTATAGTATTGAATGTACCCGTACACACACACAGGGTATAATCAATAGTGGGGGGAATTTGACTATTAATACTGATAATGGTAGCTCTAATAAAGATGTACACAAATCATTGGATTATTATAATGTATGCTCCAATTCCAAGTATTATAGAGCCCTTGCAATACAATATAATGCAGGATCAAGGGCCACGAAAAACATACTCTTTAAAAATTGGCACATATTGACCAGTGATGGGAGAGTAAAAATATAGTGGGCAATAAACCAATATTTATTTATAAAAGAGCTAGAAATATAAAGAATATTGTGGGCAATGGAAAGGAATTTATTTCAAATTCTAGGGTGTCAATAGGCACCAAAAAATATGGAGTTTGTAAGTGCAAATGCATTATGGAAACTGTCTCCATTACTTTGAATAATGTACTGAAAACCAAGATAGTCTTTTAAGGGGGTAATTGTCTTACAAAATGTTTACTTTATTTGGCTTTATGTGAAACTTGTTATGCATTCTACTTTGGAAAGACAGAATGCTCGCTAAAAAAATGTATTTATGAGCATTACTATGACATAGCCAAACAAAATGGCAATAATGCTCTATATAGACACAGAGTCTTCTAGCCGCAGTGGTGCAGAGGTAGCATTGTCACCTCACAGCAAGAGGTTCTCCCATTCGATTCTCAGCTGGAATACCTTCTGTGTGGAGTCTGTATGTCCTCTCCATGGTCGACTAACATTGAAAAGACATGCGTGAAAGGGCTTGCCTTCGTTGAAGGTTGGACATCGAGCTGGCGCCTCGGCACCATAAAAATCTACTGCCAGTCACTAGCGGACCAGAGTTCTGCTGTGGCGACCCCACAGCTGAATGAAAAACAACAACAACATAGACACAGAGTCTTCACAGATTTCAAAAGTTTTTCTTTTGCAATTTTAGAAAAAGTATCAAGTGATCCTAGGGAGGTGGTTGGCATGAGAGAACTGAATGCAAAGAAGTTATGTGGCAATTGTCTCTCGATGCCAGCCACCCACAGGACTGATACACGTGTGTGTGCAAGTTCAGGAGTTCAGTTGTCAAGGTTACAACCTGCAGGCTTTCAAGAAGCTTGACTGCCGTAAACCTCACTTCATATTTTCTTCTTCCCATATGTAGACAGCAAGGCTATTTTTGAAGGAACTTAATGACTGACTTCTTTGAGTGTAAGGAGAAGCTTATTCTATAATTTTTGAAGGCATTGCTTAATATATCTGTCTCATTTTTCTGTTACTGATATTTATTTTCAGTATTAGCTTCCCCAGTCTGATGTTAGCTTCCTCAGCAGTGCATACTAAGCTTACTCTTTCAAGTAAACCTGGACAAGACATTGTTGTATAGACCATACAAATGTCACTTTTAAATAACTAATGAGAAAAGAATTATAATGATAATGCCTGTGGCTTTTCTGAATGGTTTAACTCACTAAATCTTTTATGAGGGTGTTGTTTTATTGAGATTTGACAGATTATTTTGTAATTATAATATATGTGGGTTTTGTCAAATCTCATCATGCTATATTTACTGACATTAAAGGTAGGATTATTAATATTGCACTACATGTGACTACGATGGAAAACTTCTGCA
>NC_056736.1:704448420-704498420 GCF_019279795.1 Protopterus annectens
TCTCTATACTAACCTCTGATGATAGAAACCCCAATCCTGATCCTTTTACTGTCTGTACTGTCATTGATCCAGTACATAATGAGAGTCCAAGTTATATGGCATGAAATTTGTACAAAGTAATGCGAAAAGTACACATAAGAGCCACCTTCTATAGTGAGATTGATTTCATTTAGCCAGGTTAATATCAGTATCACAACAAACACGACTTAAAATGAAGAGTTAAGCACATTGTTTTCTCTACAAGGTTAATTCATGTATAGCAGTGATAGGCTACAAAAAGTAAAAGTCAGCGGGGTAATTCTTTCAAGGGATGGTCTCACATTCTTATGTGCAATAGAAATAAAATCTATACTCAATATTTTCAACAAAAACAATAGTACAGCTTTGTACTGACCGCAGTTTAACGCAGTACCACACAACCTTTGGAGATTGGATAACCATGCTGAATTTTGCTGTAGCAGACAGATTACTTTTTGGTAATGATGACATGTTTTGACCTTAAGAGAAAGATCATTTTATTTTAAATTCTAGGGCTAAAATCAGAATTTAAAGAGCAAGTACAAATGCCACACTAGTGAATTAGTCAGATATTTCCTTTCAAATTTAGAATTTTGTTGCTTGTCATATTTATAGAAAATGCCAGTAAATGCTGGTTGATAAGAAAAATACAAAATATGTTGAGGAAAGATGAATGGATAATGCTCTGCTGTTTCGAGAAGTTGGTACTATGCTGTTTCATATATTTGTATTTGTTTACAGGGTATGTCACTGATCTCCATGGACCTTTTTCAGACTCATCCCAGGAACACTGGATAAGTAAGCTGGTAAGAGTCACACAGTAGCAAGAGGAGAAGAGACTCACACAGGGCCAGCCTTAGGCCATTTAGACCTATTTGGACCAATACAGCCCCACTCCCAAGGTGGCAAGAGTGCTACTCTGCTGGATATGTAGTGGAAATTTGTTCCAGAGGTGAGGGATACACTGGGATGTGAATCTATTACACCAATATGTCTTATTTATCTGCTGATGAAGGTTAGGTTCCGTAAACTGAGTGTTTTATGCACCATTAGTTCAGCAAAGCATTAAGAAGTCAAATAGGAGACACAAATTCCCTTGTGTGGCATACTCTCTGGCATTTTTGTAGCTTTTTAGGGCAATTTGAGTCTAAATCTCACATGTTTTTTACTTCTCCCTTTATTAACCTCTTAACCTTAGTCTACATAAACATTTTTGTGATATTTCTTCGGTTCTTGAAACCCTGCTGTCAATTCCTCTCTTGTTCAAACTACTGCTAGCCTGTCTGTACCTCTCTAATGCAGTCTCCATTAATTTATATCAGTCTACAATACTGAATGATAAAACCCCAAGTAATTTCAAGATTAACTAATAATAAAACTCCAAGTAATTTCAAGATTAACTCCCCTGTCTTTTCGAGAAGACAACTCCACATGCAAGTATGTCTACAACATTATTAACAAAAAATTCATTTAAAAGGATTACTAACCAAACTATATCACACTCTCATAAAAACCGGCTCGTTGGGTGATGTGCACATCAATCCTGGACCTTACCACCAATCCAGTCACTGCAGATCAAACTAGTCACTCCCTAATTTCAAACAAAGATCTCAAAATTGCCTGTTTGAACAGCTGTAGTATAAATAATAAGTTGACAAATCTGTAATTTT
This sequence comes from Protopterus annectens, assembly GCF_019279795.1. Taxonomy (NCBI): domain Eukaryota; kingdom Metazoa; phylum Chordata; order Ceratodontiformes; family Protopteridae; genus Protopterus; species Protopterus annectens. Next base: position 704,450,109 of record NC_056736.1, read on the forward strand.
GGTTCATTAGTGAAAGACCACACTTAATAATCACTGCAGAAATTTAGCTTAAAGATTACTTCTGCCCCTTCACTTTGATCACTCTTAATCTTATTACAGCCTGTATATTGATATTAGACCAGGACCTAGAACTTGTGGTGACACATTACTAATTATTCAGAATGGCACCTCCTTGAACACCATTCACATTACAAAGGTTAATTCCAAGGATGACAACTTGGCCCATATTCACCAGTCATTATGGGACTATACTCATCTGCACATCTGATGTGTTTACATACCACTCCTTTCCCCTAGTCCATGCAGCAATGTTTAAATGATGCACTATGGAAGGGAATCCCACACAACAAAGTTATGCCTGGGAATTTTAATATAAATGCTGCATGCTCAGCAGCTCATGTATTAAATACATTCCAGCATTTCATTCACCAAAAAAATAGTTAGTAGTCTTATTATGACAAAGCAACAAGCAGGAATGTATATAACCATAGACCTTACTGTAACCAACATTGAATGGAGTTGCTTACAAGTTAATATCCTCCCTAACCATCAACCATTGTCTTATACTAGTAAAGTGCTGTTTCAAACTCATAAAAACTCTACCCTCAAATTGTTAAAGGCAGACCTATCTCAGAATCTAAGTGAAAAATCTGCAGGATATTGAATGGGAACCATTGTACAATGCAGCAAACCCAAATGAAGCATTAAACTACTTTTTAAATATGCTTGCTGTAATATAAGATGCAATGTTCCCAGCAAAGTGTAGAATACAAAGAGAGCAGATGTGTCCTCTGGTTAACTACAGAATTAAAAAAATATATGCAAAAAGTCATGAAATCATTGGAAACAAAACTCCACCAATAGGCAACAACACAAAATTTATTAGAGAACAGTTGGCATAATGGTTAAGGTCTTCACTTCCCATGCATAAGGTACAAGGTTTAAGCCTGACCTCTGACCAATGCCTGTTTAGAGTTTACATGCTCTCCCTGTGCCTCTGTGGGGTTCCTACCACTTCTGAAAACATGCTGGGTGTTTCCATCTCAAACTCACCAATGAATGGAGCTGTGGGTGGCAACAAAGATACTACATGGTGCCTTATAGGGGAACAGTTGTATAAATCAACTGCTTTGTGCATCTGCTGTGGTACGCAGTATCCTCAAGATAGGAGAACATGGATCATAGACTGCATACCATAGCAGGGCTAGACACTCAGTGTAAACCATGGTTCTAGGAGATTCAGATATGACAACTAATGTCAGCAAAATGGGCATGCAGGTGATAAGTGGGCTGAGGACCTGACCTACACCAGAGACCCATGCTAATGGTGGGAGGGGTGTATGTGCCCCAGTGTGTGTTTACTGTAAAGCCCAGCAGCCCTGGGCCAATAAACTACTGTCCAGCCAGTATCTAGTTGCCCAGTTGATAGCTCTCTTGAGACAAAAAAACAATCAACCTGCAAACTTGAACTGAGAATTGCTACACTTAATGTAGGTTCACTGACAGGATGCAGCTTGGAAGTGGAAGGCATGATGATACAGATGAGGCTGGACATCCTGTGTATCCAGAGACAGTGCAGTAAAGTTACTTGGCTTGGGATCCAGAGTCTACTCAGGAAGAGGACAGGCTACAAATGGCATGGAAATGGTGGTGAGAGAGAGGCTTCAGAAGGTAGTGAGGGATATCTTCAGAATTAGTGACGGACTCTTGGCAATCAGACTCCAGCCTAATGATAGGACAGTATTCATAACTTTAGCCTATGCCCCACAAGCAAGGAAAAGAGTGCATTCATTCAGTAGCTGCAGGACTCTAAAGCAGGAAACTTGAATGCATATCGGGACCGGCAAGGTATGAGGATTGCCTGGGTCAACATAGGAGGGACAACAGGAATAAAGAAGGAAATGGCAGTATGTAGCCAACACATGGTTCAGAAAGAGACACTCACAAGGTCACACACAAGAGTGGCCAACATGCAACTCAGGTACACCTCCTCCTAGTAAGGAAAGGTAGAATCAATGATTGCAAGATCATCCCCACTGAAACTGTCAGCACGCACCATAAACTATTGGTTGCTACAATCAGCTGCAAGTAGTGGTCAGAGAAGGTTCTAAGGTCTGCAAAAACAAAAAAGTCCACTCCTTATGAGAGAGTCAGTGTATACTTTAATATTTCAGCAGTTCAATAATCATTTTAGTGTAAAAATTACACTAAAATAAAATTAACAAACCAGTTTCAGCCCTATGGCCTTCCTCAGTGTGTTAAAGCAAAATACAGTTCACATTCATTAAAGATAATATATATATATATATATATATATATATATATATATATACACACACACACATATATATATATATATATATATATATATATATATATATATATATATATATATGGGTTCCGTACACTAGACTAAATTTTCACTAATTCGAAATAGTGCATGGAATGCTCACTGCAGCGAAAGTGCACTTAATCGAAAGTGCACTTACGTGAAGTTCAGTACAACAAACGGGTGTTGTACTGAACTTCCCTGCAGTACTCACGGACCTTAGGGTTAGGGCACGGGTCCTGGTAAGGGGGTAGCCCATAGGGCTATCCACCATGACCGTGCCCCAACCCTAAGGTCTGTGATGACTGCAGCGCAGTGAAGGGCATAGCAATGTCCTCCACTATGGTGAGATAGTCATGAACCTTAGGGTTAGGGCATGGGTTAGGGTAAGGGGATAGCTTTACTAACTATCCCCTTACCCTAACCCATGCCCTAACCCTAAGGTCTGTGATTATCGCACCATAGTGGAGGACATAACTTGTTTTTATGTCCTCCACTGTGCTGCGGTGTTTTCAGTGAAGTGCACTTACGCAAAAGTTCACTTTCGTTAAAGTGAACTTTCGCAGAAGTGAGGCTTCCTATTACAAGTTCGAAGTAGTGAACTTTCTTTCTTGTAATAGGAATCCATATATATATATATATATATATATATACATATATATATATATACATATATATATATATATATATATATATATATATATATATATATAAATTAGAGGTGTTCATTCATTCCAGGGGAAAAAAGACCTCCCGATTTAATAATTCAGGTTTTTCTTTTTCATTAAGAATACTATGCCAACCAGCCTTCAAGTTCCTGTTACCTAGAATTTTATCAATAACTACAAACTTAAATTGTACATCCGATGCACTGGAGTAAAAAAATAAAAACGTTTAGTGAAATGTTATTAAGCACTTTCATCTCACTAAGAGAGACTTCTTCTGAATACAAAACACATTAATTACCCACATTTAAATATAGAATGAGACCAATGACATCACAAATCTTTCAATCATATTAAAGGAACAAAGCACTACCTATTTAAAATAGTTTAAACTTTTCCCATTCAGTGAACTAATACCATTGAATTGTTAAATTAAGTTTTGATATTCATAAACAATAAACAATTATATGGTCTTAAAAAATCTTAAAATATACACAAATACACTTTATAGCCTATTGGCTCTTTCCAACAACATGGGGGCTATTGGCACACTGTCGTTCAAGCCTGGTGGTAGCATAGCGGCTAATTTTAGCTGCCACTGGGTCTCCTTCTTTTTTAATAGATTTTTCCAATTACCCCCTCTTGGTTTGATCTTAACAATGTCCAAAGAAATTCCCAAAATTTATACAGTACTTAAACTCAAGTACTGGATTTTTGGAGTTTACATATCAGTATGATAAACAGGGGATTCATTATTTGGACACATTTATTACCAAAGAAGGTGAAGGTTTAAGTCCCAAGTGCACAGAAAGAATACTTTTTGCAATGCCTATTTGCATTTCAAAAGTAGTCATCCTTTAGGGCAAAAGAAGAGCGCTGTAAAGGGGCAGGCTATCACAATAGCCCGTATGACTTCATGTAAGGATGATTTAGCCAAGGAATTTGTTAATATTTCTAATATGTTCCAAGAGAAAGGTTATCCAGTAGATTTGGTAGATCAGTTTCTTAAAGAGGTTTATGACAAATGGGGGAGCATATATAAACCACTTTTAGGGGTTGGTTTAGATTTGCAACGAAATGATCAAAACTCGTAGATCAATCATCTACAGAATAATTTTAGTAAGGCTTGTATTTTGCAGTATAATGTTAATACATATAAGGTTACAAAAGCATTAGAAAAGAACTGGAATATATTCAGGACTAATCAGGAGGTATTTAGAAAAGTGGGGGAAGGACCTAGGTTTGTGAACAAAGTGGAGTTCAATATGAAACAATTGTTGGAAAAGAGGTTAGAAAATAAAAAGGAGGTCAAACAGGGTACAAGCCTGTGGTATGTGTACATATTGTTCCTATATTAACAAGCAGAGTACTTTGGTTTTAAATAATATTAAGAGCAAAGTATATTTCAAGAGGGGAAATTGTAGTACCATGGGAGTGGTGTATTTGGCTCTGTGTAACACATGTGGACAATTCTATGTGGGAAAAACCGAACGTATGTTGACAAATAGGATATATGAACATTTAAATGATATGAGAAACAAAAAAACAACCAATGCCCTCTAGAAACATGCAGCATTTTGTATAGATTTTGAAAAATTTGTGTTTGGAATTCTGGACATTGTTAAGATCAGTCCAAGAGGGGGTGATTGGAAAAATCTATTAAAAAAAAAGGAGACTCAGTGGCAGCTAAAATTAGCCGCTATGCTACCACCAAGCTTGAACGACAGTGTGTCCATAGCCCCCATGTTGTTGGAAAGAGCCAATAGGCTATAAAGTGTATTTGTATATATTTTAAGATTTTTTAAGACAATATAATTGTTTATTGTTTATGAATATCAAAACTTAATTTAACAATTCAATGGTATTAGTTCATTGAATGGGAAAAGTTTAAACTATTTTAAATAGGTAGTGCTTTGTTCCTTTAATATGATTGGAAAATTTGTAATGTCATTGGTCTCATTCTATATTTAAATGTGGGTAGTTAATGTGTTTTGTATTCTGAAAAAGTCTCTCTTAGTAAGATGAAAGCGCTTAATAACATTTGAATAAACGTTTTTATTTTTTTTACTCCAGTGTATCGGATGTACTATATATTTGTTTGGTTTCAGTTTTTATACAGACTTTGTCTTAGTTTTATACAAACTTAAATTCTGCAGTGGGATGTTTGATAGAGTGTTTATATAAAGAATTAGACTGACATTTATTCCTGATATTACTTAAATGTTCTGAAACCCATAGTCTAAAAGATCATGATGTCTGACCATTATAAAAATCTGAGCATGTACATGGTGATGACCCAATCCATTCCACAATTAGTGAATATATTAATGTTAAATATTTTAGAAGTGTTTTTACTAGTAAATTTCTTCATCTTGACCACATATTTGCAAAAAGTACAATGGCCACATGGAACACAGCAAAACAACAAGTCCCCTTCTAGTGTCCCCGGAAGTATGCTCTTGTGTTGTGTCTTATGTTTGTAAAGATTAAAAAATCCCCCTAGTGTCTTACCTCTTCTGAATGAAAAGCGACATCTAGAACCAAGAAAATTATTTAGTCTATCATCTGCCATTAGGATATCCCAATGTTTTTGAATCAGATCCATGAACTCAAAAGTATGACATCCATAACTAGTAATCAATCTGATGGTACTATCAGTCTTGTTCTCTTTTCGTTGGTATTTCAACAATTCAGTCCTATTTAAGGTTTGAAATAAACCACTAGTTTGAATAATGTGAGCTTTACAATACCCTCTATCACAAAATCTGGTAATTAGTTTGTTTTGTTGCAATGAAAACACATCATTAGTAGAACAAATTCTGCGGATCCTCAAAAATTGAGATTTGGGAATGTTATGTATAATGTGTCTAAGATGACAGCTGGAGGCATGAAGTAAGGTACTAGAATGTGGGTATTTGCAAAAAACACTGCTTTCCAAAGTGCCATCCTGCTGGCGGCTTACTTTAACATCTAAAAATGAAATACAATCAGCATTATGATGTACTATAAAGTGAATCCCCCACTTATTCTTATTCAGGTACTGAACAAATTCCCTGAGATATTCAACATCTGACTTCCATACCAACCAGCATTCATCAAGATATCTTCTCTAAATGTGAATTTCATCCAAAAACAAATTATGATTACAATCATAAATGATTTGTTGCTCTAAGTTGCCCATGAAAAGGTCAGCATATATCGGTGCAAAAGATGCCCCCATAGCTGTACCTTTCAAATGTAAAAAAACAATCACCATTAAAATAAAATACATTTTTAGTCAAGACATGTTCAGTTAAGCAAATAAGAAAGGTGTTCAAACCAGAACTATATAAAGGAATACGGTCAAGCCAATATTCCAAAGCAGTCAAACTGGCCCAATGTGGTATACTAGTATACAAGGATGTCACATCCAAAGTGCACATCATCCAACCTGGTTCAAGCTGCATCTCTGAAATTATATTTAAAAACTCTGTAGTGTCCTGGATTCTAGCCCTAATCCCTTTTAGCAATGGTTTGAGACAGGTGGTGAGAAAAGCCGATAATGGTTCCATCATAGAACCATTACCCGACACAATGGGCCTACCTGGTAGGTGTCGAGGATCTTTATGCATTTTTGGGAGTAAATACAGCTGTTGTAGCAGGGGGTCCTGCACAGTCAAATGATTCAAGGTTTGTCTGCTTATAATACCCTCACCCAGAGCTGATTGTAAAAATTCATCAGTCTCCTTCTTAAACTTAGCAGTCTGGTCAATAGAAATTTTGGTGTAAAAACTACCATCAGGCAGTTGTCTTTGAGGCTCCGCATAGTACATGGACCAATCCATGACCACCACAGCCCCTCCTTTATCACCAGAAATGATAACCAGATTGCTGTTATTATGAAGGTTATCCAAAGCTTGAACCTCTAACATACTGAAATTATTAGAAAACAGCTTTGTATGTGGTCCAGAACCAAAGTGTAGATCTTTGAGAACACATTGTTGAAAAATAGCCACATATTTATTCATGGGAGGAATGAATGTGGATTTATGAAATCTGAACTTGTGATAAGAATCAAATGATCGTTCAGTGTTATCAAAATATAGTTTAAGATTTAACATTTTACAAAATGAAACATCATTTGCGAAAGTATCTTCAGGTACCACAAAAACAGGGAAAAAATTAAGGCCTTTATTCAGTAATTGTATTTTCACATCACATAAAACTACACAGGAAATATTGTGTACATTGCAATTACTCTCTACCGAGGCACCAGAAGGTGTAACAGTGTTTCTAATGTAGCAGCCTGATTTGTTTTCTATCATCCCTTCTTCTGGACCTAAAGGTTTGGTTGTACTGCAGTATTCTGACACTAAAGGGTTAGTTAAATTACGTCTCTTATGGACTGGTGACTCCCAGAAAAAACCTAGATTATTAAATTGGGATGTCTTTTTTCCCCTGAAATGAATGAGCACCTCTAATTTTTCTAATTAGTTAATGGGATGGGTGGACATAATCATTCTGATTTGAGTGTTTGTGTGTGTGTGTGTGTGTGTGTGTGTGTGTGTGTGTGTGTGTGTGTGTGTGTGTGTATATATATATATATATATATATATATAAATATATATATATATATATTATTTAGTGGATGCAAATTGTATTTTGCTTTAATACACTGAAGAAGGCCATAGGGCTGAAACTAGTTTGTTAAGTTTACTTTTAGTGTAATTTTTACACTAAAATGGTTATTGAACTGCTGAATTATTAATATAAGGAGTGCTGGACATTTTTTGTTTTTGCATATCCTGAGTGTTTTGGATGTTGACACTTGCCATACGTGCAGAAGCTCGGTGTGGATTGAAGGTTTTAAGGTCAACAGAGACCAAGCTAAAGACCTAGAAGTTGACTGAAGAGAAAAGTATAACAGTTTAAGGAATTACTCAGGGCTCTAGCATCCCAAGAAGAGGATGAAATAGGTGTTGCTGAAGAAGAATGGCAGTGCCTCAAAAACAGCATGTGTGAGGATTACAGAACAGATATGTGGCTTTGCCAGGTATGGAAATAAGGTACATAAGGAAAGCTGGCAGTGGAATGCAGAAGTCCAGGAAGTCAACAAAAGAAAGAAGGAGTGCAGGAAAACGTGGGAGAGAGAAGTGATTTACCAGGCTAGGAAAGAATACTTGTTGGCTAATAAAGAGGCTAAGAAAATAGCAAAGAAGTCATTCTACCAGCTTCCGGAAAGTGACTCAGTGGGTGGCACAAAGAAACTATATCAGGTTGCAAAGCAAAGACACAAAGATAAAGAAGATAGTCAGACACCCTTCATAAGGGATGCCAGCAACACCCAGCTCACTAGTCTACAGAACATCAAAGGCAGGTGAAAAGAGTACTTCCAGCAGCTTCTGAATGAAGAAAACCCCACAAAAGCTGTACTGCCCCAGACACATCCTGCAATGAGAGGAGAAGAAGAGGATCCCACCATAGAAGAAGTAAGATCAGCACTAAGGAAAATGAAGTCAAGGAAAGCAGCACGCTCAGATGAGGTCACAGCAGGCTCAGATGAGGTCACAGCAGGCTCAAATGAAGTCATAGCAAATATGATACACATGCTGGGTGAGATGGGGAGAAATGGCTTCTGAGAGTACTTGTAGCAGTGTGGAGAGAAAGACATATCCCGAAGAACAAAGAGACATCCATAACTGTCGGCAATACAGAGGCATCAAACTCCCATCACATTGCATGAAAGTTCTGGAGAGGGTTATTGATAAACTGATATGCAGAGTAGTAGAATGTCAGATGGGAAATGAGCAGTTCGGATTCAGATCAGGATCCAGCAAAACCAACCTGATGTCTGCAGTGAGACAGATAGTTGAGAAAAAGCTACAGATGAGGAACGAGTCCAAATGGGTATTCCTAGACTTCAAGAAAGCATATGACAAAGTCCCAAGAAAGCTGATTTGAGCAGTACTGTGATGGTTCAAAGTTCCAGAAACATTAGTACAATTAGTGCACAATCTTTACAAGGACCCAATGACTCAAGTACAAACAGTGTTCGGTGTCACACAGCGGTTCCCAGTGGAAGTGGGTGTGCACCAGAGTTCAGCTCTGGGTCCACTGCTGTTCATACTGGTGATGGACTACATCAGCAAACAGGTTGGAGGGGACAGATCAACAAAATTGCTGTATATAGACAATGTGGCATTACAGGCAGTCTCTGAGCAAGAACTTCAGCAAAGGATAGGGGAATGGAATTTAAGACTGAAGGCATGTGGGATGAAACTAAGCACAGGTAAGACAGTGGTGATAGCAGTAAATTGGGGAAATCAGAAGAAGCTGAGAATTGAGATAGAAGGAAGCTAGCGGAACAGGTTAATCCCTTCAAGGATCTGGGAAGGGTGGTTGAGGAGAAGGGAAGTCTGAATGAAGAGATCAAAGGTACAATCAGAAAAGCTGCAGCCAACTGGCATAGGTCTCAGGTGTAGTGTATGACAGAAGAATGCCAAAGAAGCTGAAAAGTAAAGTGTACAAGACTGTGGTATGACCAGTACTATTGTATGGTACACAAAACCTGAGCAATAAAGACAGAGCAACTAAGGAAGCTAGAGGTTTTGGAAATTAAGTGTCTGAGAAGGGTGGTAGGATGCACACTGTGGGACAGATGAAGAAATAAGGACATAAGAGCAGAAACCAAAGTAGCTCCAATTGCAGAAAAGATCAAAGAGAACAGATTATGTTGGTTAGGACACATCCAGAAAAGCAAAAGACAGTCTGGTGAAGAAGATTTGGGACAGACAGGAAGAAGGTAAGAGGAAACGAGGACGTCCAGCAAAGAGGTAGATGGATTGTTTGAGAGAAGATGTGCTACAGTCAGACATGAGTGTAGAAGAAAGCAGGAGTGAGGCACTGAATTGAGAGATGGCGACAGTTAACACAACACCCCAACCCCATGTAGATAATGCGAAAAAAAAGGGCTGCTGCTGCTGCTGCTGATGATGATGATGATGATGATGATGATGATGATGATGAAAAATTGCTTAGAACATAGGAAGGCCACAAGAGTAGACACTAACTCATAATAAAACATTACCTCAGACAGGGACAAAATGTACTCCCCTCAGTGATCCTGGAGAGAATTAAAACAGCTACTAGGTGCCAACTAATTCCATCAACATCTGACAACATGAGCAATGACAACAGAACCTGTGCCACAAAATGTCATCACTTCCTGCTTACGTATATGGCAGATATAGCAATGACAACAGAGCCCATGCCACAAAATGTCATCACTTCCTGCTTACATATATGGCAGATATAGTTAATAATTTTCCCAGCCCAACTCCTTACCCAGTAACTCATCAATGAATTAAGTACCTTAAAGCTACAAATAGAAATGACCAAAGTGACCTTTTAGTTCAAGCAATTAGCATTTAAAGGTAGCAAAAGGTTATTAAAACCTTAAACAGCAACTCAAGGACCAAATTTACTCACCTACACCCAGCATTCCTAAAAAAGACACATTCATATTTACAATCTTTTCTTAGGCCTCTGGAATATTCCTAAAGTCCTTAAAACACGCTATCATAATCTGCTTGCCTAAAGTTATTGCCCTAAAAGACTAAACATGATTGACTTGTATCAAACCTGTGCCCCTTTGACAAAAGTGTTTGAAAAGATTATCTGCAAAGGGGTAATGCTGGCATAATGGTGAAGGTGTTAGCTCACAGACACAAGCTATAAAACAGTTTCACTATGCTCATAATAACAGGCTCCTAATAAATCCTACTAAATCAAGTATTATATTATTTGGCGTCCCTCAAAAACTAACAAACCTTCCATCAGTGTTAATCATACGTAACATGAACAACAGAATACCCAATTCTAATGAGCAAAGATACATTGGAATTACCTTTGACCCTGCCTTGTCCTTTGCAAAATATAATGAAAAAGTTGACAGCAAAATATTTAATGAACTAAACATTACCTTTGGAAACTCCCACCTCCTTTCTTCAATGTTTGGAGAGCAATAGCCAAAATTGTACATTTCCATAAAAAATATTGCCTGACACTTGTAACTCTACTGTCTATTGCTAATACAAAGTTTCAAATGGCTGAAATCAAATAAGCAGGTTTATTTTGCTAGCTAGTGAATACATCTACCAGTGCAACCTTCTTAAAGGTTTCAGTTGGATACCAGTTTACAAAAGAGCTACCTTTCTTCTCAGCACAGTATTATTTAAAATTATTATTCTCAGTCAATGCCCTCCTGCCAAAAAAAAAAAAAAAACACCCATCAAGTTTCAACTATACACTGTCAGAGAAATTAGGATGATACCATCACCTGTGTCAGACCCAGGTTCAAATCAGCTATTAATGAAAAAGAATTTTCCAGGTAGGACCAACAACCTGGAATAATCTTACAACTGAAGTATAGAAAAAACTTACACTGTGCGGGTCTAAGAATAAATTAAATGATCATCTGTTTAATGAATCCAAATGTCTATGTTTTCATGATGATGGTTAAAAACTTATCATGGTACGTCTGTCAACTTAAATTTACTTTATGTAGATATCCCTGTTGAATGTAATTCTATGTATCACAATAGTGTAGACATTGCTATTATGTAAATAATCTTGTTAATTTGCAGTTTCACTGTTGTAGTGATTGTTTAATGAAATCTTGGAAAGTGAGAGGATGCCTGAGGAATGGAGAAAAAGTGTTTTGGTACCGTTTTTAAGAATAAGGGTGATGTGCAGAGCTGTAGTAACTACAGAGGGATTAAATTGTTCAGTCACAGCATGAAGTTATGGGAAAAAGTAGTGGAAGCTAGGTTAAGAAGGGAGGTGATGATTAGTGATCAGCAGTATGGTTTCATGCCAGGAAAGAGCACTACAGATGCAATGTTTGCTTTGAGAGTGTTGATGGAGAAGTACAGAGAATGTCAGAAGAAGTTGCATTGTGTCTTTGTGGATTTAGAGAAAGCATATGACAGGGTGCCTAGAGAGGAATTGTGGTATTGTATGAGGAAGTCGGGAGTGTCAGAGAAGTATGTCAGAGTGGTACAGGATATGTACGAGGGTAGTGTGACAGCAGTGAGATCTACGGTAGGAGTGACGGATGCGTTTAAGGTGGAGGTGGGATTACATCAAGGTTCAGCTCTGAGCCCTTTCTTATTTGCAATGGTGATGGACAGGTTGACAGACGAGATCAGACAGGAGTCCCCGTGGACTATGATGTTTGCAGATGACATTGTGATCTGTAGTGAGAGTAGGGAACAGGTGGAAGAGACCCTGGAGAGGTGGAGATATGCTCTAGAGAGAAGAGGAATGAAGGTCAGCAGGACTAAGACAGAATATATGTGTGTGAATGAGAGGGAGGATAGAGGAATGGTGAGGATGCAGGGAGTAGAGGTGGCGAAGGTGGATGAGTTTAAATACTTGGGATCAACAGTTCAGAGTAATGGTGAGTGTGGAAGAGAAGTGAAGAAGAGAGTACAAGCAGGGTGGAATGGGTGGAGAAGAGTGTCAGGGGTGATTTGTGACAGATGAGTACCAGTAAGAGTGAAAGGGAAGGTCTACAAGAGGGTAGTGAGACCAGCTATGTTATATGGGTTGGAGACAGTGGCATTGACAAAAAGGCAGGAGTCAGAGCTTGACGTGGCAAAGTTGAAGATGTTAAGATTTGCACTGGGTGTAACGAGGATGGACAGGATTAGGAATAAGTATATTAGAGGGTCAGCCCAGGTTGGAAGGTTTGGAGAGCAAGCCAGAGAGGCAAGATTACATTGGTTTGGTCATGTGCTGAGGAGGGATGCAGAGTATATTGGGAAAAATATGCTAAGGATGAAGCTGCCAGGTAACAGGAAAAGAGGAAGGCCTAAGATAAGGTTTATGGATGTGGTGAGAGAAGACATGCAGGTGGTTGGTGTGACAGAGCAGGATGCAGAGGACAGGAAGAAATGGAAACAGTTGATCTGCTGTGGCAACCCCTGACAGAAGCAGCCGAAAGAAGAAGAAGAAGACTGTTGTAGTGCTCCTTTGGAACCTGTGACATGGCAGGAAGGGGTCAGCAGACTGGCATACCTACCAGTTACCAAACATCATTAAATAAATACAAGGTCTTCATCTCAATAGTTGTTTATACTCTTTCTTAACTCCCTTCTCATCAAAGAATGACTTCACTGACTTCAAGAAAATGCAGACTCTCAAATCTCAACCTATCAACTATACAACAAGCAAAGTTTCTACACAGGAAAAGCTACCAGATCATTTTCTGATGCCTAGATATGTTCCCAAAGAAACAATCCTTTGCTGCCTTGTTATTCTAGCATATTAGTTGCATCAAACCTACCAAGTCAACATGCAATTGCATTTTTTATGCAATGACTAGCTGTCATTTTAAAGTCTCAACTTCAAGATAATACTGACTTTTACTAAAACCAATGTAAAAATAGGGGATTTCTCAATAGTTTCCAAATATCCAAAGCAAAAGGCGTCTATACCACGTTATCGAAATTTTACTACATCGAATCAATAAAGGTCAAACTTTATTGATCGAAGTAGTAAAATATTGCATAACGTAAAAAAATAAATAATCAATAAAAAAAAAACTGACTAGCATAGGCAGGGGGGCAAGCCTGCAACCCCACCCCCCCCTACTTAAATATACCAACTCTGAGACCGCACTACATTGAGGTAAATGGAAATTTCCCCCTTAAGGAGATTTCCATTTACCTGCGCGATGTTCTGAACATTCAACATTGTCGTGCCGACAATATCGTATTCGATATTGTTGGCTTACGACAAAGTGAACTAGACCTAGCAAAAAGAACTTCTCCCTGATGGACATTAATGCACCAAAATCTACATTTCACTCCACACTTAGCAGTTGTTATGTTTCTAAAGTTATCACTGATGAAGCACAGAAAGCTGTAAAAAAGTGTACAATTACTCTTATCTGGGAGAATTCCCAACCTTCCGGTCCACTACTTCCTACTTCTGAAACTATTGTCAATAAGCCTAACCAGTGCTGATGCAAACATTGTAGATTTGTGATAAACAAAACTAAACTAGTGCACTACTGTCATGTCACTCTACAAATGTAACTATTTTTATATCTATCATTCATCTAGTCTCATACTCTATTTATCTACAACTTACAAGGCCTTGGTCATAGCTCTAAGACATGGTCTCTCATTACATCCACTCCAGGTAAGTTAGATTGTCTTACATTCATACACTGCAACAGTACAGATCATGCTCTAGTAATAAATCTTTCTTCATCCTTGGTATCACAATAAGGAGCTGATGTGCAGCACATTTTAGAAATCCTTCCCTTTTCCTCATTTTGTTCTACCCTAAAACAGCATTTCTTAAAGCTTCCATCTCTCATCTTATACCGTATACCCATTTTATCATTCTAGCATGGACTATCTACTAATTATAGCACAGTTATGGTGTTTTTGTATTAAATCGTCACGTCACTCTCCTAGAGTAAGTTTATTACAGTCTCTATTGCCTTTCAGTTTCTGTCCCTAGTGATTGGTATAGCCTTTCCCCCGTTTATGCTTTACCTGTTTTCTAACTCTTGCAGAAACTGTGACACTGATACAAACTGTAATCTTGCTAAATAGTTTTTATAATACCCACAATAATGTGTCAAATAGCTTTCAGTCTAATTCTTGTTATGTATGTGAATGTGTTTTAATTTGTGTGTATATATAAAACTATAAATATGGGTCTATATCATAAAATTGAAAGTTCAAAAGACTGAAACCAAAATGTCTAGAATTCAAAATATCAAAAACCTTTTAATGCAGGGGGATCAAACCCCGCCCTGCACCTCTCATGTGGGGGGCTGCACACCCCCACCCCCTGCTAATGCTATAGACCAACTTTGAGATTGCACAACAGTGGAGATAGGTAAAATTCCCATGTTTGATATATACATAAAGTGGGCTTTGGTTGCACATAAAAAGGGCCCTCATGGTCCAATGCACCTAATTATGTAGTATATAACTAAATAAATACTTACCTGCATACAAGTTACACACATTAATAAATAAAATAATTTTAACCAGTGTGACTAGAGGTATTACAGTTTGCACTGGATCAGGGAAAGGAGGTCTAGAAAGTTATCAACCTCACCATGATCTCTTTGAACCGCTGACACAGCCTCCTCCATGTGCAGTCAAATTGCATTCAGATTGCACCTAAAATCTCCTGTGATTGGTCTGCCTTTAATTTCCCTTTCCCAATGTCATGCCGCACTGCTACTGATGAATCATTTTCTCCTTCTCAGACATCTTCTCAGTCTCACGATATGTAGCATTCCCCTCTTGTACAGTAGATCCTGGACTGCAGTGTACAGTGGTGGTTTTATTCTCTCTGTCTAAGAATTCACAACAAGGGCTTCCCACCTTTAACTGAAAGGCTAAAGTAAATGCAGACTGAGCTGACCGGTGAAATCTTTTGCTACCTGTTTTAGACAGTATGCACAGAACGGCACAATTATTTATTCCAAATATAGGGCAATTATAACATTATGTGGTGTTACACGACACTGCAAACCCTGCTTGTAGTAACTGAGGAGTTAAGCACTCTGCTGTTTTGTTTTCAAATCATTTAAGATGTTCATTTTGGTGTTTTTTATCAAATACAGTATAGTTCTTAGTCATAAACATTATTTATCGACTCATTCCAGCTGTGGCATTGGAGTTTTGCAACGGCTAGAACCATGCAATTATCGTTAATCACAGGTGGTGATAATAATGAGAAGAATGTTAAATCAAGGGGGGTAAGGTGACCCCAACAGCCAGTAATGACCATGCAAATCATAGCTCGCCCACTGGAGAAGAAGTCCATACTGATGCACAACTTTTCATTTGCAACTTAAGACATGCCGTTGCTGATAGCTGTGTTGAGATGTGGATGGCAAAAGTCAAGAAATCATTTCCACTAGGAACTTAATAATTTTAGTACATGGAGTGCACAAACTATGCACTGAAACTGAGAAAACTATAAGCTTGTTATAGTGGGGATGATAATAAGACCATTCTGGGGATTCAATAAACTCTGTTTAGGCTTAGCACGCAGCCTATACAGTTTATGAGTTTGCACAATGAGCAACAGCGCTAATGGCATATGCATGTTGTGCATCACACTTACACAAATACAACAGGGGTTTCCTGGTTGGAAACAGTGTTGCCAGCCAGGAAATCATGTAAAGCAGCATAAAACACCTGCAGATATGCTAACCTTTTCACCTACGGGCAAACTAGGTCTGCGGGACTGTGCGGAAAGCCACAATGACTACCAGGGTTTAATATGAAGCAATGTATACATTTCTAACACATTATATGAAAGTCCAGTCATTGCAGAGTAGTGTGCAAACCTGTTTTAGGCATGCTGAATAAAAGTTTTCCTAGTGATCAGCAAGGGTACATAGATTGCATTAGAAATAAGTATTCAGAGGAAGTGTGTGTATTGAAAAGGGACACACACTCATGAATTGTACGAATGAACACAGAGGAAGAGGACAGGTGAAACATGGTAATGTACACCAGATGAGGGCATGTCAATGTACATACACCACAAACACAAGACAGCTGTAGCATGAACCGTAATCACGTATGTACACGATACAGTATATACTGCTGTGTACACCTCCTGTGTGGGTATAGTCATATCATCACACAGTTATTGTATATTATGTGACTGTCACACATCGTGGCATATCAATGGAGAAGGTTTTTTGTGATATGCGCATCCTAACATGATCACTGGAGAGGGCATTTATCAAAGACAGTCTATACAATAGGGGGTAGGTGCATATTGTGAGGCTGTGCAAAATGAGTTGCCTGAATATGAATGTAATGTTGGCATGGGTCTCAACCAAATGGGCCACAGAGCAACAGGGTCATGGACAACAGTGGCCAGAAGCATGCACAGTCATGGACAACAGTGGACAGAAGCATGCACAGTCATGGACAACAGTGGACAGAAGCATGCACAATTATGGACAATATCAGAATAATACCACCATTAACCTGCATCATTGACATAACATATGTGATTGTGAGTTATTATACATGGTTCCGTAAGAACACCCTTGTACAACAGTCATGATTTGTCAGTAATCTATGAGGGGAATCAGGCACACCTTCCTCAAAAATTAACATCTTCCAGAGATGTTAAGAGGGACACTGTTACACCTGTAGTTTAAATCACAAAAAATCCTGGCTAGTTGTCAGGTTTGAATAGCATACATATGCCACAATCCACACTTTCATGAATGTAACCCATGCCATCAATGTTGTCAATCAGCTACGGATTTACTGTGTGCATCACAGGAACATGTAACACACATGCATCTTGGATAACACCTTGAAGGGGGTTCTGCACTGTTGACTCATAATGGTTATGCATAACAAAGAATACTTAGGTATGGCCAGTAAGATGTATGGGAGCTCACTGTGGCAAAAGTGATACACTTGAGTAACTCATCCCTGGAAGGTGTATTGGGAGGTACATGCAAAAGGGTGCATTGTACTCAATTACTAGTAAGATGAGGGCTGAGAACAATGGAACTATAATTCCCTTTGATGGGGATGTCCTGCAGATACTCAGGAGTTCTGCTACATAAAAGGGATTAGTCACCACTGTGGGCACATGCTGGTGGATGATCTGCATACCATCTACCTGAGTACACAGGTCACATATCACTTGGTCTGCTCATGTTTATATTGTAATTAGCTTGTCTATTTGTTTTCATAAAGGAACTAATCCACCCATGATTTTTGTTCATCTATTGTGTCTCCATAGCTCTGGCAACAATCTTTTTTGTGTGTGTTAATACTGTCTGCATTATACCAATACAAAACTTAGATTCAATGATTGTCCACAATTTGCAGTCCTCCATGAAGCTGGTTAGACAAAGGATGTGTAAGTTAGTCTTGACATCTGAGACTTAAATGCTGAACAGGAAAGTGCCTAGTACAGAACCCTGAGGTATGGGCCTGGTTACTGGACTCTAGATAGAGATGACTTCACATTTCAACATTATAGGTTCATAGGTTCATACTAGGCTATCTGCCCTAGGGCATTTATAAGCCTAGCCAGAATGTGTTTGGCCCATTGTAAATTAATTTTGCTATGCCCTTTTTGAGGTTAGTATACTGTGCCTCTGTCTAACAGTGCCATCCACTCATCAAGATTCCTCTTGAAGAGAGTCAATGAGGGACTCTGCCTAACCTGGACTGGGATTTTATTCCAGAGTGAAGGGAGCCTCTGGGTTATGAATCTGTCCCTCCAGCATGTCCTATTTATTTCAGTGCTGAGGTTCAAGTCTCTCGGCGTGTAGCTTGATGGGATTTGGATTTTCTGAGGTGCAGCATGTCCATTAATTCCGGGTTGGACATGGCTTTATATGTCAGGCACAGATCACCTCTGAACAGGCGGTATGCCACTTTTGAGCCCTTTGATCCTCTTGGTAAGGTACTTTTGGGGTCTTTCCTGTTGCTGCAGGTGTCTAGTAAGGTACATCCCAAAGGCCTGATGAGGGATGAGTAAAGAGGCACGATGACCTCCCCTGATCTAGATGTGAATCCTTCATGATTAGGTAGGCTATACAAAATGTTTTTCTAACCACTTTGGCCACATGGTTGTCAAATGAGAGATTGCTATCAACTTTTACCACCTATGTGGTAATTTGTGGGCATTTTTTTTTGTCAAAAGGATGACTATACACTTTTGGCAGGCCATGGCTCTGGCACCAGTTGTCTGTTTCTATGAGGCCCTTTTGGAGGATGCTTGTCAGTTTGCAGTCACCTGTGAACTTGGTCAGCCACAGTCCTTCTGTGTTGGCCTGTACCTCCGAGAAATATTTAGTCCCAGGACTGAGCCTTGTGGGACGCCACTTGTAACTGGTTTGGAGTCTGACATGGCTCCAGCAATTCTAACCATGTGGGTTCTGTCCTTGAGCCAGTTTGCAACCCATCTAGTGACATAGGGGTTTATATTTAAGCTGGTGAGCTTATCTATAATGCCCGTGGGGTATGTGTATCGGGCTTTTTGCGATCCAGGTAGGCTGTGTGGACCACCTTAATGGCCTTGGTGACTGTTTCAAAGAAATCAACCAGGTTTAAGAGGCAGGATCTGCCCTTAACAAAGCCGAACTGGGTAGGATCCAGTGTCTGTAGGTCCCCAATATCTTTATTTAAGAGGTCCATTATGATCCTTTCCATAGCTTTGCAAACCAAGCTAGTCAGGCTTATGGATCCGTTGAGGCACCACCTTTGTGGAGAGGGACCACAGTTGCTGTTGGGTACATATCCTGTAGTAAGGCTGAGATTGAACAGTAGTTTTATGTTTGGGTTTAGCTCTTCTTGGAGTTCATGTAGGACGAGCCCCAGGACACCGGTGGGTCCCGTGATGCTGTGTTTTTGCTTTGGAAAGGGTGGCTCTTACCTGAGCATCTGAGATGTGAACCTGTCAGCTAGGATGTTGGCAATGTCTGTTTTTGTCATTTTGGACTAATTCTGAGCATATCTGGGAATTACCACCCAGGTTCCTAACATAACTAAAGAAAGCCTTGTGATTAGCCTTAGTGTCCTGTGCAATTTTTCTCTTAATACTGATCAGAGATGCCTTCCCTTTTTGGAATTTTGCTTTATCATTTAATAGCTTCCTCCTTCTATTGTATAGTTTGTTTATGGCTGGGGCCCACCAGACAGAATGTCTGCCTTTGGAGGATTGGGTCTTGGTTTTATTTGGGATCGCATGATCCATGCATTCCTGAAGGTGTTCATAGAATTGATGGATTCCATTTTCACTGTGGTTTTCTGGGCAGGTGTCGGATGTGAATATCCAGTGAGATTAGTTTATGGTCTGATCTTACCAGTGAGGGATACACTTCTGGTCTGGAGCATAGAGTCCCCATGTTGGTGATGATCAGGTCCAGTATGTTTTCCCCTCTTGTGGATGTGGTAACAAGTTGTTCCATAGCATCTGAGTTTATAAATTCTAGGAACCTTTGGGCTAGGGTGTTGGAGCTAGATCTATCATGTATGTGATCCAGTTGTCTACGCACTTGGTAGTGTAGGTGTTTATAGCCAGATGAGACAGTTTCTCTGTAATATCCGACTGTGGATTTGTACCAAATGCCTTGGTCAGGTCAAGTTACACAGGATGATAGTGTTTTCATCATGCGTGCTCTTGGTGACCTTATTGGAGACATGAAACAGATATAACAGACATGATGTAGCTTTAACAAATCAAACGTATTTGGTACATTGTCAAGAGATTACCTGTGTCCTTTTTCATAAGGTCCGTGATGACTCATTGGTCTACCTCACAGATGAGGAGAGTCAGGAGTATGGGTCTATAACTCCATGCATCAGGTGATGGTTCTCCCAGTCAGAAGGATGCATGTTGCTATACACCCTTCTATGAGAACATAGGCTGTCTGGAGGCTATGCATGATATACATATGCCACAATCTGCACTTTCACAAATGTAACCCATACCATCAATGTTGTCTGCTAGGTCAGGTTTTAAGTCATGCTATAGGCAGCTTGGGATGTTGTCAGGGCGCATGAATTATGTGTTATTAACTGTACACACCACACAGATGCGCTACCCTCCTGAAAATAAAAATTGAGTAATGTTTGCATGTATACTTTCGCTGATCGCCAGTGGTGACGGGGGGGGGGTGAGACAAACTTTCAGCTAGCAGATTGTCTATTTTCTCTGGTTGAGTATGGCTGGTGGCATCCACAAACAGCTCTGTGCCTAGTTGTGAATTCCCCTTAACATGTCACATTTATTGAAGCAAATGAATTGTGAAAACATCTCCAAATACAACCTTAGTCATGCATCACATGCCACACACTGGTACTGTTCACTCAGTCATACAACTGTACCAGTGTCACAAAGTCAACTGCACAACATATGCCTATATGTGTTTCACGGGAAAGCTGTGTTTGAATGGTCTGATGTCTTATAAGGACACATTACAGATCAGTTGCTCGTGGCTCATGCATAACATTTCCTGAAACAAATGCTAATAGTCACAAAATGGTGCTGCTGACCACCTCAATAATCATTGGAAATAGCAACACAACTGTACAAACAATGAATTCCACGAGATTACAATTGAAACAAAACATGATAAATTGTTGTGTACATCACAGTATAACAACATGTAGATGAAACAAGACTTATGTGACCACATTTTCAATATGAATTCATACTGATGTCAGCCACAGAACATTTAATGATGGTATATAGACAAGTACACATGTGCCATACTGCAAGTGTCACTGTGGAATGAGAACTGTGTAGAATGTTGATCTGCTCCACTACAAAAACACATGTCCTACTACACCAACAATATACATAAATGTGTGTCATACCATGTCAACAGTTCTCAGGAGGCATATTACTACAACTGTTATAGAAGAAGCATGTAATGCAATGGCAGCAGTGGTCATCAATACATTAGCTCACATCACAGATTGTAATACCCTCTTGTAGACATACTGTACATCCACACCTCAACATAGCACATGTCAATGACAGCAAAATTGACAATGTCAACTGTTCATAAGGTCATAGGACATTATTAAGCTAATGGCCAGCATCACATAAAAACCTAGCCATCATTATACCATTGCAAAAAAATCCCTATATCTCTATGAGGGAAGATAGCATGACTATTGTCTGTGTGTGTATTTGTTGGATTGCATTACATACTGCCCCTGTCTATATGGGACATATGTACCATACAATGACAGAATTATCAATCACACATGCAGTGGTCTGTAGACTCCTAAGTGGTAGTGAAATGAAGATTGATTCCAAAGATCATAAACAGACCATAATGTACCACACAGCAGTAGGCAGGGCCTGATTTGAATATTACATCTGTGTAGGTATACAATATAAATGCCATGCAATACAATAGTAGCACCACCACATTTTTTCTGACTTTAACACTGACAAGATGCACTTTATGAAGTATGATAGTGTCATTGTATGCTGAGAAGGACATGTTGTGAGGCATGTCTGACATGGATGTGGAGTCACAGCTCTCTGTCAAATTGTCTCAAAAGTAATATTTGGCTGTATACACACTGAAGTTGCCTGCTGTTAGATTAGAACCCCTATATATGTAGGTAAAGTAGCTTCAGAACCCAGTACTTAATGTCACTGCCACAGCATAGATTTGTCGTGAGTACTCTCAGAATGCATGTTGTGTATGTTACAAGAAGATGGTTGGGGGAGAATCTGACATAACTGTGGACTCGCATGTTGGTCTAAAATTGGCAAAATACTGCTTGCTGAACGCACACACAAACCAGTTGACGGTGGTGAGAGTAGAATCCCTAGCTGACTATCTACATAACACAGTACTTAATGCAAATGCAACATGACAAGTCTGGCTTTTACAGTGACAGACAACACTTTATAACTGATGACATCAGAAGTATCTCATAAGAAGAAGATGGTAGCAGGAGTGTCTCACATGCTGGTATAAAATGGTCTCTTGAATGTCAAGCAAGTGAACACACACACACACACACACACACACACACACACACACACACACACACACACACACACACACACACACACACACACACACACACACACACACACACACCAAATGACTGCATTGAGAGTAGAACCCCTAAGTACATCAGCTAGAGAACTCAGTACTTAATGCAGCACAACTCTGACATTTACAATGCTGCCTGACAATTCATAGTGGATTCCATCATTACTGGATGTTTGAGAGAAGATGGTAGGTCTTCATGAAATGGATGAGTAAGCATGTATGACTGCCAAAATATTGGCACTCCATGGGACTGAATTGCTGACAGAAGGATACACACTTATGCTCTTCTGACTATACACATAAACACACCAGTTGACTGCAGTGAAATTAGAATCCCTACCTAAGTACACCAGCTAGAGAACTCAGTTCTTAATGCAAGTGCCACAGCACAAGTTTGACTTTTATAATGCTGTTGTACAATTTATAGTGTATGACATCATCACTGAATGTTTGAAAGAAGATGTTGGGTGGCCTGTCTGAAATGGATGTATAGGCGTGTACAACTGCATCTCATGGGACTGAATTCCTGACAGTAGGATATACAGTTATCCTTTTCTGACTACACACACAAATATGCACATGCACACACACAGACACACACACACACACACACACACACACACACACACACACACACACACACACACACACACACACACACACACACACACACATACACACACACACGAAACAGTTGACCACAGTGAGATTAGAACCCCTACTTAACTAAGTACACCATCTGCAAAACTCAGTATTTAACACAAGCACCATGGCATAAATCTGACTTTTACAATGCTGCAGGACAATTTATAGTGGCGGGCATTATCACTATATGTTAGGAGGCCTGTATGAAATGGATGTGTAGGCATGTAGGGCTGTCAAAATATTTGCACTCCATGAGACTGAATTGCTGACAGTAGGATAAACAATTACACTGTTCTGACTACACACACAGAACAGTTGAAATTAGAAACCCTACCTAAGTACACCAGCTAGAGAACTCTGTAATTAATGCATGCATCATGGTGTTAGTCTGACTTTTACAATGCTGCCAGACAATTTATAGTGGATGACATCATCATAGCATGTTTGAGGGATGATGTTCGGAGGCCTGTATGAAATGGATGTATGAGTGTTAACAGGTTTACCTTTGAATAGTTGAAAATCAACTATCCGAACGGCCCTTTGTGCGAACCGGAATGACAAAAAATGCCATTCTTGACTGCACCAATGTTCGAAAATCAGCAAATCGAAAACCAGATTCCCTTATTTTCGAACTACGATTACAAATACAGATTGTAATTCAGGCCCTTGTTTTATTTATTTATATTTTGTTGGAACAGCGATTTTTTTCCCTAGGAAAAAAATCAGTGTTCTGACAGTTCAAAATTGTAAGCTTTTGCTTGCATAGGATCGATTAATCACCGTTTGCTTTTTTAAGCGTTCAGTGATCTAATATAGATCCTTTAATGTGATTTAATTGTGTGTTTCTTTTGCAAGGCAGGTTTAAGCAGCATTGTGGGAAGGTAATTGCGCCACGTCATAGGACATGAAGAGCCATTAACCGTCACTCAGCATCAGTGTATGATGTGAAAATCTATGCAAGCATAGAGGACAAAAAGTGAAGAGGTTTACTGGGAATTTCTTATTTATGTGTGTGGTGTGTGATTCTATTTTTTGACCAGATTAAAGTGAAAATGGGGTAGATAGGAAAGTGGTGAAATGGGGAACAAGCAGGGGGAAGAACAAAGGGGAAGCAATATAGTAATGTGCAGAAGGGAGGTAGGAAAGAATCATAGCTATCCACTTCTTCAACAGTGTAAAATGAATATGTATAGAATATACTGGTTGAATTTGGACTGTCAGCTCAACAAAGATGGGTGACAACAACGTAACCATGTTGTATACCCATCTGGACTGAATCAAGTGTGTGAAAATCACATGTGCGAAGTGGAGAGATGTGTAAGTGGTGATGTTTTGGGGGGCGGACAGGTGCCTATTTTTGAGTTTTTATTTCAGTAAGAGAAGAATGTTGGGTAAGGGATGTAGATATTTTGGGGTCAGGAAAGTAGGGTAGTTGGGGAAGCAGATGCAGACAAAGAGGGCAAACAAGACAAGAGATAGGGATGGTGAGGAACACAACAGGTTGGGAGACACCATGATTGGGGACAGGGAGTGCACATCAGATGCCCATGTCCATCAAACATGGGGACAGTGAGAATCTACCCTCAAAACTGTCATCACCGCATCCCCCAGCTTGCGATTGGAGTGCTTGATGTTTTCATTTGCCTAGTATTCCGGTGAGCATCTTCTCCATTCAGCTGAGGTGTGCACCAATGGTGCTTTCCATGTCCTCCACACCAAGCGTGGCATTTTCTGGTGGAATCAGATTAATTAACCTTAATATCCTGACATAAATGAAAAATAATTTGAAGTCTTGTTTGGTATATGTAGTGACCTTAATATTGTACTCTGCTTTACATTTTCTAATAGCACTCTTATGTTCCTTGCTGGCATGTTTTTGGGTGGTCTTGAGGTAGGTCACTGGAGACTTCATGGAACTTCTCATTGCCTTCCTTGTTATTCTATAGTTTATTACGATGGAGATTGACAAGAGGTTTTCTGTTGAATTTACCATTATATTTAGAATGGACAAGTTCTGAATTTTCTATGAAGCTGCTTAGGTGCTGGTAGGAGTCAGAGGTTAATGTGGCAGCCCTTTCAGTTGGGTCAATTTGCAGGAAATTGTCAGAAGTTGTGCATAGTTCTTCCACAAATGAAGTAGGTTTGCCCTAGAGAAATCCCTAAAAATGCTTAATGTAGTAGAATGGTGGTACCACTAGGCCTGACAGAGATGACCGATTTGTGATCAAGCTTAGGTGCTGGTAAGAGTCAGAGGAGAACCTTGCCTGTGATATAAATAGGACCTGCTGAAGAGATAGGTATGTATCCCAGAGACTATCCCGTCTATGGAACATGCTTCCCATCCATGTGAAGCAGAGTTCCTCCCTACTCCAATTGAAGTGCAACTTGGACAATTGGATGGGAAACCAGAAATTCATTCCTGGCTTGGCACCTATGTTTGATGCAAACTGTTAACCTGTAAATGGTTCATCTCCTAGGCCCATGCTTACACTTATCAAGGGTATCAGAACTTGTCAGAGATTTGGGATGCATGGCTAGGCTTAAAAAGTCCCTTGTGGTTGTTAGCCTAGTAAACACCTATGAACCTATGACAGAATCACCACCTCCACCAATACTCCCAGAAAATAGCACTGCATCAGTTTCCAGGGTAATGCTACCTGATGTGGTGGGCCCATGAAGTGCAGGGACAGCAGAAGCAGAACTGCCAGGTTGGGTCCCAGATTTGGTGGGCAGTGGTGCACCAGCCACTGGAGGGAGGCAAGCTGAGCCACACTGATTGAATTCACTTGTGGTTTAGCATATTTTTTATCTGTTTTTGAATTGTCTGCAATAATTTCTATTTCTCTGTAGCTTTGTTCTTGTTTTTCTTGTGACATGGATGTGGATTTTTCCTCAGACTGAACAGTTTGTGTCAGTTTCTGAAACTCTGAACACACAGAACTTTCAACAATCACACTTCTGCTGACTGTTACCTTGTTTACGTCTGGATGTAGAATTCTGTATTCTTTTTGAGACTCACTATAACCCATAAGTACACCTTTCTTTGCACATGGATCCCATTTTGTACGTTTTCCTTTGGAATGTGCACATAGGTTTTACTTCCAAAAATTTTAACGTGTCTCAAATCTGGTTACTTTCTATTCCACAGTTCATATGGAGTTTTCTCTGTTGTTATTCCTGGCAAGCGATTTTGGAGACAGGATTCAGTCATAGCTTCTCCCTAGTATATGGCTGGCATATCAGAATCAAAAAGCATGTTCCTTCCACTTTCACAGAGAGTTGGAGTCATTCTCTCTGCAGCCCCATTTTGTTATGGGTTATATGGTACAGTGGTCTGAAACATAATTCCATGTTTTCTGCGAATAGCTTGTGTTGTGCCACTTGTATATTCAGACCCATTGTCTGTATGTAGCACTCTGGGCATTGTGCCAAATGTATTACTTGAGCTAGATACTGTTCTAACTTCACTGGTGCTTCGTGGTTGTTGTGCAACAGGTACAATGTGGTGTACCTGGAGTAATCATTAATGAAACTAAGAAAATACCGCTTCTTTCCTGGAGTCATGTTTTTCATTGGGCTGCAAAGATCTGGATGAATTAAGTCCAGAAGTTTTTGAAATCTGCTATTGCTTTGCTTTGGAAAAGGCTTTTTCATAATTTTCCCCTTAATGCAGCTGGTACATTTCATTATTTGATCGCACTGGCTAATTTTACACCACTTGCATGATTACTCTCAACTTTTTTATTTATTGTGTCAGGACTTCTGTGCCCAAGATGTCTGTGCCAAGTGTGGAAACAGTTTGAATATTTTTCCTCTTTGGCTGTATTAACCATTTCACTGCAGTTCAGCTGATACAGTTCATCTGCGATTTTGCCCTTTGTGAGTAAGCAGTTCCCTTTTGTGATGACACAACTGTCACCTTGGAACATCACTATATTTCCTTGGTTTCTAAGCTTCTTCGCTGACAATAAGTTACTTTCAAGATCAGGCACATACAGAACATTTCTCACATGTATCTTTCTGGTGATATTCCGAGAGATAGGACAGTAAATAAAACCATCTCTGATTCCTTCTGACTTTATTACCTGCCCATTAGCTGTGGTGATTTTTTTTCTGTTTTGGTTTGCTCAAGTTGAAGGAAGATATTTCTGTCATTGGTCACGTGACTTGTAGCTCCTAAGTCAACACACCATGCCTGCACACATGAGGTGCCACATTTGGACTCAAATGCATACTCAGTGTCTGAAGTGACATCTGCTTCTTCCTTGACATCCTTAGCTTGTTGTGATTTAGCTTGTCTTTGCATTCTCACTTTCCAGATTCTGCAATCTGCCTTTGTGTCCTGTTTTTTTTTTGCACGCAAAGCATTTACATGTTTCTAGCTGCATACTACTGTTTTTATTTGTGTTTTTGTCTGTACAGCAGCCTCCACACTGGACATATTTTCACTATTTATGCTTTCTGTCTTGCTTGTATTCATCCACAAGCTTGGCTTTAACATACTTTAATGTCACTTCATCATCTGGACGTGCATCAAGTGCTGTAACAAGTGTCTTGTAATTTTCAGGTAGACCACTAAGTAAAAGTGCTGCAATGTGAAAGTCTTTAATGTCCTCCCCAATACCTCCCAGCCTTTGAGCCATTTCAAAGGCTTGCCTTATATAATTCTGAATATCCTGGCCTGTCATCAGCTTAGTCTGATATAGTTTTCTAATTAAATAAGAGTTTGATGCTGAGATTAGCTCTTTCATGTACCTTTTGCAGTCCCTCTCACATTTCTTTAACGGTTTTGTAGTTGCATACATGCATAATTTGGTCATCATCTATGCAAAGGGAGATCGTGCTCCCAGCTTTTTGATCCTTTTCTGTCCACTAATCTATGAGTTCTACCAGTCTGACTTCATTTTCACATTGCCAAGTACTTTCTGTTATTACAAGCATCCTCATCTTGAATTTCCAAGAGTAGCAGTTCTGGTTTGTCAAATTCACTACTGAAAGCTTTGCTGAAGAAGTGTCGGTAGCCATCTTTACAATTTTTCTCCTTACTTTATCTGTCACTGTATCTTACACTTATTTGCTGTAGCTGGTTGTATCTGGGTGCATGGCTGACTGGGTGCTTGAGTGCCTGGGTGTCTGGGTGTCTGAGCCCATAATCTGTTAGGAAAAACTTCTTCTGGGCACAGCAAATAGATCCTTGCAGTCTGACTGCAGTGTAAACTGAGGTACATTTCTTTTCTTTTTTTAATGTGACGCAAAACACACTGCTCAAGGAACAGGAAATTACATCAAGCATATTACCATAAGTGTCCACCTTGTGGCTAAATATATTATTACACATTAACTGAAATATATATATATATATATATATATATATATATATATATATATATATATATATATATATATATATACACACACACACACACACACACACACACACACACACGCAGATGCACATGCACACGCACTCACACACACAAACACACACACACACACACGCACATACACACACACACACTAGTTGTTATATACATGTGTAACACTTTCTCACTAAAAAAATCAACAGCTTAAGCTCATAAAAACTATAAAGACCATCTCAAAGCTTTGTCCCTCTTCTTGGTATTGTACAGGCTGCTAAACCCTTCAATAGACCCTGTCCTGTCAGACCTATTACACAGACAGTAGTCCAGTGGTAGCATTAACACCCGATCAAGGGATCACAGTGTCTTTTACAACACAAATAGGACACGTTGGAGGGACAGATATTTATGATACAGAATACTGCTTCTATGGAACTGCCTCCTATTCCATATAAAGCAAAATACTTATCTTATTCTATTCAAATTAAAGTGGATGACTAGAAATGTAACCATGAATTCACCCCCGATTTAGCATCCATGCCCTTCACGCAAAGTGACAACAAGTAAATGCCCCAACATACCCTTGTTCTGCCTACCTCTTGTTTATTCGTACAGAAAAAAAAAATCAGTGTTAAAAAAGCGACTATGGGAATGTAAAGCTGCGTTTCTTATGATTGTTGAAGATCAATAGCCTAGTAAGTACAAATGAATATCACTTCAACCCTTATTGATTGCTTCTGGGTATTTACCTAATTTCTTCATAAACATTTTCTGTCTTCTTCAAGGTGACATCTGTTTTATTATTTCATGATGGCATATCCACTGGCTTCAAACAGGTGACTATGACCAGATCAATTGCATCTAATAGAATCTAGGGAAGATAAAAAAATGATTACAGTATAAACAACATAAAAAGGAATCCATCTCTTCTGTTATGCTGGCATTTGATTTAAAGTCCTCTATTGTTTCCCTCAACTGCCACTAATTTTTCAGAATGTCCCTAATTTTGTCTTATATTTTTGCCCTGTCCCTCATACAAATTTTGATTTTCTGGTAAAGTACTAAGAGTTATAGTCAGTCGGTAATGTCAGACATCACAGTTTCATACTTCATAGTGTTCAGAAAATATATGTTGACCCAAAACCTGTTTTCTATTATTTTCAAGTGAATTAAAATAAGATTTAAAAACTGTGCCTGATATAGGAACTTTGTCCTCCCCCCATTGTTCTTGGGTTCGTTGAGTTCTCAAGCGTAGAATTTGAGAGTTATACCCTCTATATCTGCATTAAACAGCACAAATGAAATGGCTTAGAGATCCAGAACTCCCACAATGGCCCTCAAACCATTGGAGATTAAAATTAGTGAAAGTAAATTTTTACAAAGTATTTATTTGCAAATAATGGCTCCCAATATTATATTGTTAAACACTGCATATTTATTGTTTTAAATAATATCTATTATGACATCATACACTGAGCATCTGTTGCATAAATTGTCTCTTCAGATCGATTTTTTTCTACACATATTAGTATCACCTTTTCAAGCAACCCTACTGATAAACTGTTTCAAAAAGTATGTAAATATAAATACATAGAAATAAACAAAATGAAAGATGGAGACACTTTTGGTAGGGACACATTTTTCTCTATGTTGTACTCTGCTTAGTAACTGCAGTGTACTATTTCATCAAAGCAAGATAAAACCGAAACCCATGTTCAACATTCCATATCTTTTGACCTGAATATGCACCACGGAAAGGTATTCATAAAATGCTTAAGAAAAATACTTAAAACAATAGTAATAATACCACAAAGAAGCATTCAACACTGACTGGTGTTTCCTTTATTCTACTTGTCCTCAATAAGCAACAACAGTCAGTATGTTAATAGTAACAACAAATAAATTATCGCATTTGAATTTTGATTTGATTTGAATTTTGATGGCTAAAAGATTTTGAAGGCCTCATTATAACAGAGAATCATACAGATACAAAGAAACATTTATGTAGGCTTAAACACACCTATGACAGTCTGGGGTGGTTAACACTGCAAAATAAAATTTTGTGCTAAATCAAATCAAATAGGAGGAGATTATATAAAACAGACCTTCATTTTAACATTATTTATCTTTATGCTGTTGAAGGTAGTTTGGTAATAAAACAATCAAGAAACAGCTGACCAAATTCATGGGCTTTGAATAATGAAGAAAGACAACCTTTGACAAGCACTCTTATTTTTATTTTTTATGAGCAGAATTCTCCATGAAAATTGGCAGATTTAATACATTATTTAGCTTACTCTGCATGCATAAAGCAAGGCAGTGAGAAAATGAATTTATTTTGTAGCCTAGAGTGTCCATTGATTCACCTGTGATGTGACAGTAAAAATAATTTGGCATAAGGAAGGGTGACATGCAACAGTCGATTATCATTCGTAATGTGTTAATTATGCCTCTGAGAATAGTTAATGTGTCCCTTCTGAAGAGTCAAGTATAGTTATTAAGATAACAGACCAAAACTAGCAACAAGTCACAATGTTACTGTTTCAAGTGAACAAAAGTTGCTTTGATGACCAGATTATGCAGTAGCATTGTACATATGAGCATTTTGGCATCTGCTCATTCTGCCTTTCATTTCTCTCAAAATGTTTAGTCTGAACCAAATTATTCATTCGGAAAGCACATTCCTTTTAGTTTACACATTCAAAATATACAAGAAATGTGTTTCAACTTCCTGCTACCTGAAACATGCTACTTTTTCCTGCTCAAACAAAGAATTTAACCAATGTTGAAAGGCCACAGCAGCTTGCAGGAGACAACAGCATTATACTATCACACTATGTACTGTTTGTATACAACTCTATGTGTACTTGCTTTTCTGTTTTTTTTTTTTTTGGAAGAAAGTTAGGTATTACTGCCTTTGCCTCAAAAAAGGCCAATGGACCAGTTCTTTTACTTGCTTAAGAAATGAATGACTAAGCAAGCATAACACCACCAGTGTCAAAGATACAAAAAGAGCCATTTACTTGTCAACGAAGTAGACACAAACATATTGTCATAAAGAGCTACTTCACAAAACACTTTTACCAGAATTCAGAGCCATGTTTCTCAAAATAGATGGGTAGGTCACAGAAGAAAGCCAGAACAAAGATGTCTGTTCAGTTTAGACATCTGAAAGGGACATGATGCAACCTAAACTACAGGAGTAAAACACCAACACCACTGCCATATAAATGCCAACAAAAACAAAAAAAACATACCGAAGCATGTCAAACCCATCCAAGTTGGGGGAGGCTTTGCCCCCCCATACCCCCTAACTAAATATATCAACTCTGAGATCGCACTATAGTGGGGAAAAGGGCAAACTCACAAATGTTGGCTGACTACCTCCTTTCCCTAGTTAAACTATCAGTAACTTGTGTTCATTAAAATGCCATTTTGGTGTTTTCGTCTCAGTTATATGGAATTCGGGTAAGTAGCATTTCATTAATTTGAATTAGACCCACACACACACACACACACACACACACACACACACATATATATATATATATATATATATATATATATATATGGGTCCCTATCAAATGATAGAAAGCTCATTTCATAGAAACTCATTTCACTGACACCATAAGATAGAAAGCTCAAAATACTGAAAACTCATATGACTGAAACTCAAAACACTGAAAATGCTATATGCCCTTTTCCCCATGGTACTGCGATACTGGAGTTAGTATATATAGTTGGGGGGGGCACAGCCCCACACAATGGGGGGTGAGAGGGGCTACGCCCCCCCCCACATAGTTTATGTAAATATTGTTTTCTCCAAACAGTTATTCATTGTAGTTATAAGTATCCATGTGTAGGGTTTAAAATGTATGAAGTATGTGGGGGGCTGTGCCCCCCACACACCCCCTAACTATATATAGTAACTCCGGGATCGCACTATCATGGGGAAAAGGGCATATAGCATTTTCAGTGTTTTGAGTTTCACTCAAATGAGTTTTCAGTGTTTTGAGCTTTCTATGTTTTGGCTTCAGCCAAAGGATTTTCCATCAAATGATTTGCTATCATTTGATAGGGACCTATATATATATATATATATATATATATATATATATATATATATCTACTGAAAATGACCAAAAGATCCACATGTCGATGTTCGTAAGTTCATAATACTAACCATAAAACACAGACAATGTAAACAATGATATGCTACTACACTTGCGCTGACCAGTAGCCTCAGCATTTGCAAAATTATAACAAAAAAGGACATAAAAACATTGTTTATTTGCAAGGTGCCAAGCCACCCTGTGTCCCCCTTACCCAGGGATAATTATATATATAATAAATCCATGATCACACAATATTAGGGCAAGGGCATGTTCCTCAACCCTGAGAACTGTGCAATCTCCAACACCTGTAATTTCCTCTACAAATATTTATATAGATAGATAGATAGATGTACATACATATGTATATGTGTATATATATATATATATATATATATATATATATATATATATGTATACACACATGCACACACATAGACACAGACACATACACACACGTGTGTGTGTGTGTGTGTGTGTGTGTGTGTGTGTGTGTGTGTGTGTGTGTGTGTGTGTGTGTGTGTGTGTGTGTGTGTGTGTGTGTGTGTGTGTGTGTGTGTGTGTGTGTGTGTGTGTGTGTGTGTGTGTGTATATATTTAAATATAAATAAATTCACCCAATCACACTGGCTATCTCCTTCTAGTAGACAATTAATGTATAAGACAGACAAAACCTGGAAAAACTGACAAAAATATAAATCTCAGACTTATCTGCAGACCTACAAACAACTTTGAAACATGACAAAAGAACAAGTTACTGCTGATAAGACATATTATTACTTCAAGGCATAGCATAACCAAAAACACAATCCCCCAAAATTTTGGTCCACTATCAAGAAAATATTATACCCCTGAACTCCTAGTACCCCAAACCCTTGTCCAGATATCTCACCCTTAGAAACTGCTTCTAAATTTAACTCTCATTTTATAGACTGAATAACCACCTTCACCCAAAACTCCCTACAGAATCCTGCCACCCCTGAAAACTTCAGTGCTCTAACAAATGCCATTTCCAACTTAAAATCTCTCTCTACTTCCTATATAAAAATGTATTACACAAACTCACCCTCTTTTGACAATCTCCCATCTGAATATTGAAAGATTGTTGCCCCTCTATTGCCTACCCAGTGTCTATCCTGAACAATCGATCTATTCATGAGTCATATGTCCCATCTGTCTGGAAAAACTTTACATCATTCCTCTTCATAAAGGGGGAAACTCCACTGAAATAACAAACTTCAAGATCTTTGAAAAATGTATTCATAAACAACTTTTACAATACTCCAAGAAAATCTATTAACCTCTGCCCAACATGGCTTTCACCTAGATCATAGCACAACTGCCCTTGCTGCCTTTTTGGAAAACGTCTTTAAAGCCAGTGATGACAACAATTTAGTTTCTTCCCTCTTTTTAGATGTCTCTAAAGCGTTCGATGTGTCTATATTAGAAGACCGAATGTTTAGGTGATCGAACACATAAACATCGATCTTCTAATATCGAAAGCAAAAAACGGCGAACAGCTGATTTAAAGCAGGGAAAAATTTCCCTTGGCCGTTCGCCAGAGTTTGCTATTTCCCTACTGTTGAGTGATCTCGGAGTTGGTACATTTAGTTAGCTGGGTGTGGGGGGCACAGCCCCCCATGTCGGGGGGTGTGGGGGATGAAGCCCCCCCCCACTTAATTTAAATGTAAAGTCATGTTTTTTGTGTTGTGGCCAAAGGATGTGTTTCCCTGGGACATTCAACATTGTGCAGTTCGATATTAGAAGATCGATGTTTAGGTGTTTGATTACCTAAACATTCACTCTTCTAATATAGACCCACTTTCCATACATGGTCTCACATACCAAATTACTCTCAAAAATGTCTTCTTTAGGCTTTTGCAATACAACAATCACTTGGTTCTCTAGCTACCTATCTAACCAGCTACAATCAGTTAAACGGCTCTCTACTTACTCATCTTTTCTCCCAGTTAATACAGGTATCCTACAAGGCTCCATACTTGGCCCTCTCCTTTTTAACATATTTATAAATTATCTACATACATCCTCCAAACAAGCTACACTTGTGCAGCATCCAGATGACTCCACTATCATTTGCTCATCTAGTAGTCCTTCTCAGTTACAATCTATCACTCAGCAGGCTTTCAACTCTATTGAAAACTGGCTCAGTGACAATCAGCTTTTCCTAAAGCCAAATAAAATAAACCTGCTCTTATTTCTCCCCAAATCCCAAACACACATAAAAGACACCTTTAAAATACCCTCTCTAAAAAATACCAAAATTGAAGTTGTACCTCACACAAAGTTACTTGGTGTCATAACAGACGGTTAACTGAGATTTAATCTTCATATTCAAAAGTGCATAAAAACAACACACCAGAAACTGGACATGCACTAGATCAAAAAGATTCCTTACCAACTCCTCAGAAGTTACTCTAGTTAATACATACCTCCTTTCCTCAATACTATATGCCTCACCCGTTTTCACCAACATTCCGATCTCCCTAACATCAAAACTTGAGCTTTGCTCTAACAAAGTAGCTAGCTTTGCAGCCAGTCAGTCATACAACTCCCACCACTGCTCTGCCCTCGGATATTTAAACTGGAGTTACTTCACTACGTCAGGTTCACCCAACTCCTCCTTGCTCATAAAATGGTATGTAAATCCTCATCCTTGGCCAGCAGCCGGCACCATTCTTCACCATTACCTCCTTAATCTCCCTCTTTGCTCATCTGAGAAATCGGTCAGGGCCTATATCCCTGTCAGTAGCCAACGTCTGGAACAGTACTCTTACAGATATTTGAGCAATGCCACGTAGTCACGTAGTCAAATAATCTCTAAAGAGATTTCTCCTAAACTCCTGGCTCTGTACATGTCTTATACCAGGCTGACACTATGCGTTACTCCTTCCTTCTCTTCCTTTCTCTACTCTCTTTCTCTTGCTTTTATTTTTCCCTTCTTTTCCTCCCTTCACTTATTAGCCAAAGCACCATTTACTTCTCTGATAGCCCCCTACTTTAACTCCATTTATTAATCTCCCCCCAACTGCAAAATCTTTCCTTTCTCTTGGTCTTTTGCCCATATTTAAAATGCTTAACATCTTTACCACTGGTTATCACCATTGATTGTACTTTACTAGGTTTAATATCTTATTATTGTTGTTTAACATTCATTGTATAATATTCTGATCTGACTTTATTTTATCCTGTATGTTGATTCTACTATTTGCTACTGCACTTCATCTGATAATATTATGTAGTTTATTAATTGAACTATATGTGTTGCAAGCAGTGGTCAGAGAAGGCTCTAAGGTCAAAAGAGACCAGGCTGAAGACCTGGAAGATGACTGGAGAGAAAGTACAACAGTTCAAGGAATTACTTAGGGCTCTAGCATGCCAAGAAGAGGAGGAAATACATGGAGTTGAAGAAGAATGGCAGAGCCTAAAAACAGCATGTGTTAGGACTACAGAAAAGAAATGTGGCCGAGCCAGGTATGAAATAAGGTACATAAGGAAAGCTGGTGGTAGAATGCAGAAGTCCAGGAAGTCAACAAAAGAAAGAAGGAGCGCAGGAAAAAGTGGGAGATAGAAGTGATTGACCAGGCTAGGAAGGAATACTTGTTGGCTAACAAAGAAGCTGAGAAAGAAGTTGCAATAGCAAAGAACAGGGCATTGGATGCACTGTACTAACTTCTGGAAAGTGACTCAGTAAGGGGCACAAAGAAACTATATCAGGCTGCAAGGCAAAGACCGAAAGATAAAGAAGATAGTCAGACACCCTTCATAAGGGATTCCAGCAACAACCTGCTCTCCAGTCCACAGGACATCAAAGGCAGATGGAAGGAGTATTTCCAGCAGCTTCTGAATGAAGAAAACCCCACAAAAGCGGTACTGCCCCAGAAACAGATTACAATGAGACAAGAAGAGGAGTCCACCCTATAAGAAGTAAGAACAGCACTAAGGAAGATGAAGTAAGGGAAAGCAGCAGGCTCAGATGAGGTCACAGCAGACATGATAAACATGCTGGGTGAGATAGGGCAGAAATGGTTCCTGAGGGTACTAATAGCAGTGTGGAGAGAAAGGCGTATCCCAGATGACTGGAGAACAAGCATACTCGTGCCAGTGTACAAGAACAAAGGGGACATCCACAACTGTGGGCAGTACAGAGGCATCAAACTCCTATCACATTGCATGAACATTCTGGAGAGGGTGATTGATAAACTGATACGAGGAGTAGTAGAATGTAATATGGGAGATGAGCAGTTTGGATTCCACTTAGGATGCAGCACAACTGACCCAATGTTTGCAGTGAGACAGATACTTGAAAAGAAGCTAGAGATGAGGAGAGAATCCAACTGGGCATTCCTAGACTTGGAGAAAGCATATGACAAGGTACCAAGAAAGCTGATCTGGGCAGTACTGCAGTGATTTGAAATCCCAGAAACACTGGCAGAATTAATGCAGCCTATGTACAAGGCAACAATGACTCAATGGACAGTGCTCAGCCTCACA
Source organism: Protopterus annectens (assembly GCF_019279795.1). Classification (NCBI taxonomy): domain Eukaryota; kingdom Metazoa; phylum Chordata; order Ceratodontiformes; family Protopteridae; genus Protopterus; species Protopterus annectens. The sequence continues at coordinate 704,487,325 of NC_056736.1, forward strand.
GAGGGGTTACCAGTGGGTGTGGGTGTACACCAGGGTTCAGCTCTGAGCCCACTGCTTTTCATACTGGTGATGGACTTCATTAGCAAACAGGTTGGAGGGGACAGAACAACAAAGCTGCTGTATGCAGACGATGTGGCAGTGCAGGCAGACTCTGAGCTAGAACTTCAGCAAAGAATAGAAGAATGGAATGCAAATCTGAAGGCACATGGGATGAAACTAACCACAGATAAGACAGTGTAATGGCAGCAAATTGGGGAAATCAGAAGAAGCTGAGAATAGAGATAGAATGGAAGATAGTGGAACAAGTAAACAGCTTCAAGTATCTGGGAGGAGTAGTTGAGGAGAAGGGTAGTCTGAATGAAGAGGTCAAAGCTAGAATCAGAGGGGCTGCAGCCAACTGGCATAGAGTATCAGGTGTAGTCTATGACAGAAGAATAACAAAGAAGCTGAAAAGTAAGGTGTACAAGACAGTGGTGCTACCAATACTACTGTATGGTACAGAAACTAGGACAGTAAAAGCAGAACAGTTGAAGAAGCTAGACGTAATGGAAATGAAGTGCCTGAGAAAGGTGAGTAAACTTTTTACTAAAACAAAATAGCCAGTTACTAGAAAAGGTGGAAGGCCTAGAGTGTAGATCCAGAAGAGGAAACATTACGATCTATGGCGTTCTAGAGAAAATGGAAGGAAATAATATGATTCTCTTCCTAAATGATTGGCCTCCAAAAATACTAAACCTCCCTGAAGCTTTATCTTTCAGAATCGAGGGAGCCCACAGGTCCCTGTCATATACATCTGCATCAAAACATTCAACAGCTGTGAGATCCATCATTGTAAAATTCCTATCTAAGACTTAATACTAAGAGCTGCATGGTCAGGAAATCCAATCCAAGTCGATGGGAAAAATATAAGATTTGACAATGATTACACTTCCACTGTAATCACAAAGAGAAAAGTGTGTGTCCCACTTATTAAAGATTTTAAAAAAGCCAACATTAAAGCCCAGATAATGTTTCCGGCCAGAATCAAAATTACCCTCTCAAAAAATATTCAATTCTCTTGAAGAAGCATCAGCCTTCGTGAGGAAAAGCAACTTAATATATACTTAAGTCTGTTTTCTTCTATATTACCTTTTTCTGTTTCTCAGTACTGCTCACCTTTTTCTTACTTTCTCTTGTTTTTTATTCTCTTCCTTTTATTTTGCATAATAATATATACAGTTGCTAAGTACTTCAATATAAATGAACTTGTTTAAATATTTACTTAACAATAAGCTGCAGTAATATAAACACCTTACAGCAAACATTTATTATGCAGGCTGTGCATTACATCAATGGTAACATAATATTGCTACTATAACACCTTACAGCAGACATTTATTATGCAGGCTGTGCATTACATCAATGGTAACATAATATTGCTACTATAACACCTTACAGCAAACATTTATTATGCAGGCTGTGCATTACATCAATGGTAACATAATATTGCTACTATAGCACCTTACAGCAAACATTTATTATGCAGGCTGTGCATTACATCACTGGTAACATAATATTGCTACTATAACACCTTACAGCAAACATTTATTATGCAGGCTGTGCATTACATCACTGGTAACATAATATTGCTACTATAACACCTTACAGCAAACATTTATTATGCAGGCTATGCATTACATCAATGGTAACATAATATTGCTACTATAACACCTTACAGCAGACATTTATTATGCAGGCTGTGCATTACATCACTGGTAACATAATATTGCTACTATAACACCTTACAGCAGACATTTATTATGCAGGCTGTGCATTACATCACTGGTAACATAATATTGCTACTATAACACCTTACAGCAAACATTTATTATGCAGGCTATGCATTACATCAATGGTAACATAATATTGCTACTATAACACCTTACAGCAGACATTTATTATGCAGGCTGTGCATTACATCAATGGTAACATAATATTGCTACTATAACATCTTACAGCAGACATTTATTATGCAGGCTGTGCATTACATCACTGGTAACACAATATTGCTACTATAACACCTTACAGCAAACATTTATTATGCAGGCTGTGCATTACATCACTGGTAACATAATATTGCTACTATAACACCTTACAGCAAACATTTATTATGCAGGCTGTGCATTACATCAATGGTAACATAATATTGCTACTATAACACCTTACAGCAAACATTTATTATGCAGGCTGTGCATTACATCAATGGTAACATAATATTGCTACTATAACACCTTACAGCAGACATTTATTATGCAGGCTGTGCATTACATCCATGGTAACATAATATTGCTACTATAACACCTTACAGCAGACATTTATTATGCAGGCTGTGCATTACATCACTGGTAACATAAAATTGCTACTATAACACCTTACAGCAGACATTTATTATGCAGGCTGTGCATTACATCCATGGTAACATAATATCGCTACGCAGCACTTATTGATTCTTTTTTTTTTCGCCTCTCTTTCCTATCCATTCACACTGTTCTATTAATCTCACAGACACAGTCAGCAAATGACAACAGCCTTCAAACAACAGCTTCACACAGTATGTAAATGATTCACATTACTTCCATTTAAACTTATTACATTTAACATACTATACCCATCATATAAAGTTATAATAAGATTTCTACACAAAGTATACATCTGCTATAACCATACAAACATTCTACACAGACTTTTGCTCTATAAATTAATATGAGATAGCAGAAAGTTTTTATTTAATATGTAAATAGTGCTAATTTATATGTAAAAAAGTATATTAAAGCTGAGGGAAGTGAAAGGGGAAAGACGGCTTTACAATGTACAGATTTACTGCTCAAAAAGAAGTATTTTAAACATTTTACTGTATGATTTACTTAACTCTCTCTGCCTGTTTTTTTTTTTTGCTATACATGAGAGCCATACAACATTCCTGAGCACAATCTACTTGTTTAAATTACCTTCATGCTGTATTTTGCCGCTGAAAAATCAAAAAGTTTCAAAAGAACTCTTTCTCAAGCCTGGAACACTTCCTGCTTGTTTGTAAACTGATTACATCACTGTAACAGCATGAATAAACATACAGCATGACTTTTGACCTCTCAGCATGCTCAGATGATGTTATCTGAGGAGAATAAGTAAGTTAATGCCACAGAATTGCTGAGAACAAAAGGACTATTAAGAAATGAAAGGATTTGCTTTAAGTCAATATACTGACCCTGGTAACTATCACCCCATAAGCCTGACTAGCCTGGTCTGCAAGGCTATAGAGCACATCATCATGGAACCCATTAACAAAGACATTGGGAACCTCCAAACACTTGATCCGACCCAGTTCGGCTTTGTTAAGGGCAGATCATGCCTACTAAACCTGGTTGACTTCTTCGAGACAGTCACCAAGGCCGTAGGTGAGGGTAAGGTAGTTCACGCAGCCTACCTTGACCTCGCCAAGGCTTTTGACACCATTCCACACTCGGGAATTATAGAAAAACTCACCAGCCTGAACATAAACCCCTACGTCACGAGATGGGATGCCAACTGCCTTATAGACAGAACTCATACGGTAAGAATAGCAGGCTCCAGGTCCAACTCTAAACCAGTCACAAGTGGTGTCCCACAAGGCTTGGTCCTGGGACCCCTACTGTTCAGCATATACTTCTCAGAAATACAGGCAAACACAGGAGGACTATGGCTAACCAAGTTCGACGATTACTGCAAACTGGGAGCCATAATTGATTCTCCGGCTGACACGGACATTCTGCTAAAGGGCCTTACTGAGATGGACACCTGGTGTCAAAGTCATGGTCTCAAGCTAAATGCCAAAAAATGCATAGTCATCCCATTTGGGAAAAACAAAACACCCATGAATTACCACATAGGTGGCAGCCTCCTTAATACAGAAGAGGTAATAAGAGATCTGGGGACCCAGGTTGATAGTAATCTCTCCTTTGACAATCATATTGCCAAAGTAGTTAGGAAATCCTTCTATGTAGCCCATCTAATTACTAAAGGGTTCACATCTAGAAATAAAGAGGTTATAGTGCCCCTCTACTCGTCACTCATCAGACCCATCATAGAGTACAATGTCCCGTTTGGGATGTACCTCACAAGACACTTCCAACCACTGGAAAGACCACAAAAGTACCTCACCAAGAGGATTACTGGTCTCAAACATATGTCCTATACAGCCCGACTGGAAAAACTCCAGCTGTACTTAGTGGCATATTGCTTACTCAGAGGTGATCTCTGCCTGACTTACAAAGTCATGTCCAACTCAGAATTGATGGACATGCTCCACCTAAAGAAATCCAAGTCACTGCGAGCCACTCGCTCTAGTAGCTAAACCTCACCACAACAATAAATAGAACATGCTGGCGAGATAGATTCCTGTCACAGAGACTCCCCATGCTTTGGAACAAAATTCCTAACTACATTAGGCAGAACCCCTCACTAACACTCTTCAAGAGAAACCTTGACGAGTGGATGGGTAACAGAAAATACACCCCTGAGATCACTTCATTGGCTCTTCTTGACAGAGGCTCAGTTAATTAATCAATGGGGCGGCGAAAGCTGACACTCTCTGGCTAGGCTTATAAATGCCCTCGGGCAGATAGCCTAGTACCTACCTATGAACCTATGAACCTAAGTAAGTGCTAAATGCTGCACATTGCTATAGAAACATTTTTGAATGGTAAATGATATTTTGACTTTGTTAGACTGCATATTCAGTGTTTTAATTACTTGTAACAATGCAGATATTTAAACAAGCTTTTAACTGAAGTTCACAGATAGGTTTGCAGAAAGGCTTCTATGTGTTCAGTTAATGAAAATATTTAGCATACAGAAAGAATTGTTTTTTATTTGTCTGTTTCTCTCCTTTTCTGTTTACGATAATTATTGTGCTTTCCTCAGTTTAACTGACTTATGTATATCCCCTGTTTGATGAAAGTAAGACACGTATGCTTTTAAAAGACCAAGGTTCTTATTTAACGACAATCTGTAAAAACAGTACCAGCTCTCATAAATTTACTGAGAGAGTTACTTACCAGTTTCTAGACACCTTTTTTGTTATCTAGCTTTAATAACTAACCTTTTTGAATATAGCTTATTGTAAGATACATATGCACAGGTCAGTAATCATGAACTTTGGTATACATTTGTAGTTCATATGCATTGTTCTATCTAGGTATACATAGGTATAGCTCTATATGACTAACACACAATCACCCTTATAATATGTACCCAGATATGTGAACTCTTTCCATTTTGTTGTGATCACCCTTGCACATGTATTGACACATTTCTATTGCTGACAGCAATTTTGCAACCCATTACATTATGTTTGCATAAAAGTATATAGGGGTCTGAGGTATTCAAACCTACTTTGTCTGTGTATCTATAGCATTTGCTGTTCAACTGTTGCATATTACTGTGTTGTCTGTGCCATTTCTACATGTGCATGTTCATAGTTGTCCCCAGAATAATATGTACAGACGTCAGGTATTAATCATGTTTTCATTTATTATTGTCAGGACTTGCAATACCTGTTCTTATTAATTTACAGACAGAGCTACTTACTAGTTTTTGGATAGCTATCGCGCTCTCTAGTTTAAATCTTAATAGCTTTTACTTAAAATTGTTGATAGTTCCATGTTTTTATTAAATCTGTCTGGAAAATGTTTTAGACTCAAAGCTAAACAAATGCTACCTAAAGGCATTACTATTTTCCTACTCCGGTAACAATACACTAGGTCTTTTGTTTTAAAATTACTCTCTGATTTGGTTGTACAAAGATAATTACTTCTGATATACATAATTATCACAAATAAGTTATTAACTTTAATTTCACACACTTTGATATTTCACTGCTCAAATCAGTAACAATTCTAAGGAGTGGCCTTTTATTTTTCTCACTTCCTATTACATTCTATACAGTTATTGTAATGGCAGTAGCAGGAATTAAATATTCCATGTTTAGACTTGTAAATAGTTTTAAATGTTTTACAGTTATACTCAGTGTTCATGTTATGTTCATAACAGAATCTTTATTATCTAACACAATCTATAGGAATGTTTTCATATAAATGTTTGTCCTTAAATGTAAATGGACTCAACAATCCTATAAAGAGAGGAAGCTTAACCAAATATTTGAAAACTAAGAAAGTAGATATTGCATTCTTGCAAGAAACTCATAATAGAAGAAGATTTGAATACGATGTCTTTTAATGGCTACTCTATTCTTGCAGAATCTCATTTTCTGACCAAAAGAAGAGGCACCATGATATTGTGGAGGAAAACACTACCAGTACCTAAAATAATCGACACGTATTCAGACAAAAATGGCATGTTCTGCTTAGTTATTCTAGAAATAAATAAAAAACGAATCACATTAGCCAATACTTATTGGATACCCGATGTCGGTGCTGCAACAGCGAATAAATATCTTGACTTACTTGCAATCAAATCTAAGGGAGAAATAATATATGCAGGTGATTTTAACTGTATTCTCTCCAGAAGTGACACTACTAAATGTGATAAGTGTAAGATATCTGTACCTGCTAAAAGATTGAACAACTTCATCAATAATTCAAATATGGGAGATATTTATGAAAAAATAGAACCCAAGTGGCAAGTGGTACTACCTTTTAGACTGAGCAGAAAAGGGGTACAGCTGGAGAACCTGTGCCAGCTTTCCCCAGGAGTGTCTGTGTGGTAGTATAAACTCTTCTCAAAGTGTGTGTGTGTCAGCCACTTGGGTAGGGACACGAAGCACTGGTTGGACAGAGGGGGTGCTGGAGATTTTAGCTTGCCCACTAGGCTGAGATCTGGACCCTATAGCTGTGCCAGTGGGGAGTCTGACTGTGGACCTGGAGAGCAAAGGAGTGACCAGTCCCAGACTGACTGTGATCTCTGTGTGCTCTTAAGGGAAATTGCACTTTACTGTGTGCATTTGTTATCCTATCCTCCAATGTATATTTTTATAAGCCTTCATGAGTTTTAAATGACCTTCATTTGTTGTATTTTTTAGTAATTTTATTTTTAGATGTGTTTTTTATACACATACATATACATTTGTAAATAAAATGTTTTCATTAATCATATATTTAAACATTTTTAAGGGTTAAACTAATTAATCAATTGATCATGTGATTTGGAATAGGTGGGGTTATAAGTAAAGGGGGTTCGTATTTAAGTGAACTTGTTTTGTGTATTTCTTTTGTCTGAAGAAGTACAGGTACTATCCTGTATGAAAGCGCTAACATTATTGTGTTCAATACATTTTTTTTTTTATTTTTCCTTTTGAGTGCCTTTTGTCTCTTGCCACCATCTTCGTTTTTCAGTTGTTTGTTTTATTTTATTTTCTTTCTTTCTCTCTCTCTCTCTCTCTCTCTATATAAATATATATATATATATATATATACACATATACATTATTTATATATATATATATATATATATATATATATATATATATATATATATATATATATATATAAAATACATATAATACATATATGTGTATTTGGTTCCCTGGCATTTTATTAAATGTACATTTTGGTGACAAATACTAAGTGTGGTGTATAATGTTGAATGTACAGATAGAAAGTATAGCTGCCTGTCGGGTGCCAGGATCCGCCACATAATGCACGCACTCAGGTCACTCCACAACAAGTACAAATATGACTCTGTCATTGTCCATGTTGGTGTAAATGACCTGAGGCATACCTCCCTGGACTACATGAAAAGAGACATGGAGGAGCTCTCCAGTCTTGTAGCCCAGGCAGGTATGACCCTAGCCCTGAGTAGCATCCTGCCATCACCCAGAATGATACCACAGCACAAGGACAAAATGATTGACTTTAACAATTGGCTAAGCTTCTGGTATCATTCTAAGGTAATCCGGTATCTGTCTGCCTGGGATGACATGATCGACAGACCACACTGCTTTGCCAGAGATGGCCTGCACCTGTCGCCCTTGGGATTCCGGATACTGACAAAGGCTCTTGCCACCCCTATAGTGCCTTTTTTAGGCAAGGTTCAAATGACAAATTCACCACGCTAACAGGTACAAGCAAGCAAAATCTGACAGTAATGCTACTCAATGCTAGAAGTCTAAACCTCAAAATGCACTCACTCGAGGTACTCCTTAAAATGGAGAACATCATTTGTGCACTGACAGAGATCTGGTTCAAAGCTTCAGAAAGCCCCCCTGCATTAGCAGGATATAATTCATACCATACCTTTCGACCACCAAACCCAGACCAAAACACTAAAAGTGGAGGAGTGTCCATATTCATTAAGAATATCCACACCTCCAAGCTAGTTGCTCAGCATAATGCATCCGAGATTATCCAAGTTCAACTAACTCTGGGCAAAACCGCAATCCAGATTGTAGCTTGCTAAAGACCCCCCACCGTGCCCCAGGATTCCCACTCATCTTTTCTTGATACACTGGAAAATATTAAGGTACAACCCAATACCCTAACAATGGGTGATTTCAACTACCCCACCATTAACTGGGAAAACTACTCGTGTACCAACGCTTTTGCTCAACGTTTTCTGGAAATCATCAATTCCAATGCCTTGGATCAACTTATCCACACCCCCACCAGAGGCAGCAATATCCTAGACCTGGTCATCACCAACATGGGCGACCGGTGTTCCACACCAGAGGTCAGCTCCTCATTCGTCAGATCCGACCACAAGCTAATCACCCTAGACATCCACATACCGCTCCCACTCCCCATTAGGAAAACAGCCATAAAAAATTTCTCCAAAGCCAACTTCACACTTCTTAAGACAGAAGTGGCAAACTTCACGACACTCATGCAGATGGACAATAGAGGTACGACTACACAAATGCACTTTATAAGCACTTACACAAGTGCATGGATCATGCTATCCCTAACAGAACCAAGATGCTATCGTCCAAAAAAAGGAAGCCAATCTGGTGGTCTTCTGCCATAAACAAACTCTACAACAGAAGAAAGAAACTGTTGCAAAAAAGAGTAAAATCCCATGATTGGAGGAACTCCCTGGTCAGCCTCAGGAAGAAGCTGAGATTGCTCATAAAATCCTTCAAAACTAGTTATGAAAACAAAATCGCCACTGATTCTAAAGACAACCACAAAGCATTCTATAGCTATGTCAAGAACCTCAATGGCAACACTCAGATCTGCTCTGAGTTACAGCACAATGACACTAAATATACAGAACCACCTGATATTACCAACATCCTGGCAGATAGGTTTAGTGTTAACTTTACCCTCCTCTCACCCCTAAAGGGCCAATCTTTATACCGGAAGATTGCAAAGTTCCTGTAATCACAGCTGCACAGGTAAAAACCTCACTCTCCAAAGCCAAGAACACAGCATCCATGGGACCTGACAACATCCCAGGCTGCCTTCTACATGAACTACAGAATGAACTGGCACCCCACCTAAGTACCATGTTCAATAATAGCCTCACCTCAGGCTTTGAGCCCATTGAATGGTGCACCGTGATGGTTATCCCACTTCACAAAGGGGGGGGGGCCACAACAGATCCCAGGAACTACTACTCCATTAGCCTGACGAGCCTAGTCTGCAAGGCCATGAAACGTATAATCATGGAACTCATAAACAAAGACATTGGAGATCTCCAAACTCTGGACCCCACACAGTTCAGGTTTGTAAAAGGCAGATTATGACTCAGAAACCTGATAGAATTCTTTGAAGCAGTCACTAAAGCCATAGATAAGGGTAAGGTGGTTCACACAGCCTATCTAGATCTCGCCAAGACATTCAACACCATCCCCCACTCTGGAATTATAGATAAACTCACTAAACTAGGTATAAATCCCTATGTCACAAGATGGGTTGCCAACTGGCTTACTGACAGAACCCACATTGTCAAAGTAGCAGACTCTAAATCAGACTTCAGACCAGTGACAAGTGGAGTACCACAGGGTTCAGTCCTGGGTCCTCTCCTGTTTGGTATCTACTTCTCTGAAGTACAGGCTAACACAGAAGGTCTTTGGCTAACTAAATTTGCAGATGACTGCAAACTAGGAGCCATAATCAAAACTCCTAATGATGTGGACATCCTACAAAAGGGCCTCACTACGACAGTTGCCTGGTGTCAAAGCCATGGTCTCAAGCTCAATGCTGAAAAGTGCATTGTCATCCCCATTTGGAAAAAACTCTGTACCTATGAACTACCATATAGGCGGTAGTCTACTTAACACCAAAAGTGTGATAAGAGACCTTGGGTCACAGGTGGACAGTAGTCTCTCCTTTGATAATCACATCACCACAGTGGTCAGGAAATCCTTCTAAGTGGCACACCTCATCACAAAAGGTTTCTCATCCAGAAAAAAAGAGGTCATTGTTCCCCTCTACTCATCACTCATTAGATCTATTATAGAGTACAATACCCCTTTTGGTATGTACATCACAAGACATCTACAACAACTGGAAAAGCCGCACAAATACCTCACAAAGAGGATTACTGGCCTCAAACAGATGCCTTACACAGACCGACTCAAAAAACTCCAGCTTTACTCCATCGCATATCGCCTACTCAGAGACAATCTCTGCCTAACATACAAAGCTATGTCAAACCCAGAGCTGTTGGACATGCTCCACTTAAAGAAATCCCAATCCCTCTGAGCTACACGCTCTAGGGACCTAAAAATTGGCACCACAATAAACAGAACATGCTGGAGGGATAGATTCCTGTCTCAGAGACTTCCCATACTCTGGAACAGACTACCTATCTATGTCAAACAGAGCTCCTCATTAGCACTCTTCAAGAAAAATCTTAATGATTGGATGGGTAGTAGGAGATTCACCCCGGGGATCACTTCTGTGGTTCTGCTTGACAAGGGCACAGGAAAATAATTTTCTTGGATGGCGAAAGCCAGGGTACCTTTTTGGCTAGGCTTGTATAGGCCCTAGGGCCAATAGCCTAGTACCCACCTATGAACCTATGAACCTAAGATGAGCACTTGAAATGTTAATGGTATGTTTCATTGATAGAGGTGGGGTTTGGAGAAGTGAGTTGTCTGTGCATGTGCTTGAGAGTTAGGG